>NC_085872.1:51349774-51399774 GCF_034702125.1 Engraulis encrasicolus
GGGACCTGCCCACTAAGTATAGTCGTTCGGAGTCCACCAAGTTCCTGATCCTGACGGTGTTGTCCCTGCTGTGCATTGTGGGAGTTCTTCTGGCCTCGCTGGTCGTCTACTGCGTCCGGCATCGCGCACACCTGAAGGACAAGCTGACCAACCTCAACGCAGCCGACGCGGCCAACGAAGCCTATCAGGTGAAATATGGAATGGGGGGGGCAGGAGGGTACTATAGAATGGGGGGGCAGGAGGGTACTATAGAGGGGGGGGGCAGAAGGGTACTATAGAATGGGGGGGCAGGAGGGTACTATAGAGGGGGGGGGCAGGAGGGTACCAGGTGAAATATAGAATGGGGGGGGGCAGGAGGGTACCAGGTGAAATATGGAATGGGGGGGGCAGGAGGGTACCAGGTGAAATATGGAATGGGGGGGGGCAGGAGGGTACCAGGATGGGGGGGGCAAAAGGGTACCAGGATGGGGGGGGCAGAAGGGTACTATAGAGGGGGGGGGCAGGAGGGTACTATAGAGGGGGGGGGGCAGGAGGGTACTATAGAGGGGGGGGGCAGAAGGGTACTATAGAGGGGGGGGCAGGAGGGTACCAGGATTGGGGGGGGGGGCAGGAGGGTACCAGGATGGGGGGGGCAGGAGGGTACCAGGATGGGGGGGGCAAAAGGGTACCAGGATGGGGGGGGGCAGAAGGGTACTATAGAGGGGGGGGGCAGGAGGGTACTATAGAGGGGGGGGGGCAGGAGGGTACTATAGAGGGGGGGGGCAGAAGGGTACTATAGAGGGGGGGGCAGGAGGGTACTATAGAGGGGGGGGCAGAAGGGTACTATAGAGGGGGGGGGCAGGAGGGTACTATAGAATGGGGGGGGCAGGAGGGTACTATAGAATGGGGGGGGCAGGAGGGTACTATAGAGGGGGGGGCAGGAGGGTACTATAGAGGGGGGGGGCAGGAGGGTACTATAGAGGGGGGGGCAGGAGGGTACCAGGTGAAGAGGCAGAATGAAGAGAGAGAGAGAGAGAGAGAGAGAGAATGAAGGGAGAGAGAAAGAGAATGAAGGGAGAGAGAGAAACCCCACCTGAGGGGCAAGCTCACTAACAGTCATTAACAGCTCAGTTCATTTCAACATGAGAGAGAAAAGGAGACAGAGCAAGTCTAGAGAGAAAAGGAGACAGAGCAAGTCTAGAGAGAAAAGGAGACAGAGCAAGTCTTTCAAAAGGAGACAGAGCAAGTCTAGAGAGAAAAGCAGACAGAGCAAGTCTAGAGAGAAAAGCAGACAGAGCAAGTCTAGAGAGAAAAGCAGACAGAGCAAGTCTAGAGAGAAAAGGAGACAGAGCAAGTCTAGAGAGAAAAGCAGACAGAGCAAGTCTAGAGAGAAAAGCAGACAGAGCAAGTCTAGAGAGAAAAGGAGACAGAGCAAGTCTAGAGAGAAAAGGAGACAGCAAGTCTAGAGAGAAAAGGAGACAGCAAGTCTAGAGAGAAAAGCAGACAGAGCAAGTCTAGAGAGAAAAGCAGACAGAGCAAGTCTAGAGAGAAAAGGAGACAGAGCAAGTCTAGAGAGAAAAGGAGACAGAGCAGAGAGAGAGAAAAGGAGACAGAGCAAGTCTAGAGAGAAAAGGAGACAGAGCAGAGAGAGAGAAAAGGAGACAGAGCAAGTCTAGAGAGAAAAGGAGACAGAGCAGAGAGAGAGAGAAAAGCAGACAGAGCAAGTCTAGAGAGAAAAGGAGACAGAGCAGAGAGAGAGAGAAAAGCAGACAGAGCAAGTCTAGAGAGAAAAGGAGACAGAGCAGAGAGAGAGAGAAAAGCAGACAGAGCAAGTCTAGAGAGAAAAGCAGACAGAGCAAGTCTAGAGAGAAAAGCAGACAGAGCAAGTCTAGAGAGAAAAGGAGACAGAGCAGAGAGAGAGAGAAAAGCAGACAGAGCAAGTCTAGAGAGAAAAGCAGACAGAGCAAGTCTAGAGAGAAAAGGAGACAGAGCAAGTCTAGAGAGAAAAGCAGACAGAGCAAGTCTAGAGAGAAAAGGAGACAGAGCAAGTCTAGAGAGAAAAGGAGACAGAGCAAGTCTAGAGAGAAAAGGAGACAGAGCAAGTCTAGAGAGAAAAGGAGACAGAGCAAGTCTAGAGAGAAAAGGAGACAGAGCAAGTCTAGAGAGAAAAGGAGACAGAGCAAGTCTAGAGAGAAAAGGAGACAGAGCAAGTCTAGAGAGAAAAGGAGACAGAGCAAGTCTTTCTCTCTCTTCTCTGTTTTTCAGGAGACAGAGCAAGTCTTTCTCTCTCTTCTCTGTTTTTCAGGAGCTCTGTCGTCAGTATCTCACCATGAAGCTATTAGACTGTGGGTTAAATTTCGTAGCTCCTTTAGAAAACGAGTTTCATTCTCACTCTCGAGTGGCAACTTGATTTTTCTAATATAAGCTTGTGACAATATGTAAAGCAATATTCTAGCTGTTGCCACACTGAAAAGTTGCACGTTGATATTAACAAATAACGAAAATAGAAAAGACTGGGGATGACGTCACATAATGCAGTCAATGGGAAGTCTCCGCGCCTCAAAGTTGAAAAGGGAATATTTATCCGCATATCTGACTTTTTTCATAGGCAGATAATTCATCTAATCCTTGAAACAACTTAGGCATTTCATTCCTGACCATTTTTCTGATACTGGAAAAAAATAATACAACTTGCATTTCTTTACTGACACATAGTTTTTTGCAGAATTGATATACCCCCGTCACCTCATTGCTTTATTGCTTTGAGGGAACAGACCTGTCCTCTTTTGACATTTATCTCTCGTTGCCTAATGATGGTCAGACAACCGAACACTAACAGCGAAAAAGAGCGCTTCTGAAAGTTTGAGAGATTTTTTTTTGCATGTACACTACAAGTGAGCCCAGTTACCCCCCAACTTGTAACTTTTTGCCATGAAATCTGACGGTTCCGGGTAGCATGCACGCGCTAGCTGTATTCTGCCTTGTTGACTTTGTATTGACGTGACGTCACTCGGTCGGCTACTTTTTTTTATAAATCAATGTGCCAGTTTTGAGGATGGCAACAGCCAAAATATTGATTAATGGGTTGTCAGGGGGTTATATAAGCAAAAATAAAGTTGCCACTCGTTAACACCAACGAGCTGACAAGATATGAGACTGGGCCCACCAACTATATGTATCTAATGCTAAATGTGTGTGTGTGTGTGTGTGTGTGTGTGTGTGTGTGTGTGTGTGTGTGTGTGTGTGTGTGTGTGTGTGTGTGTGTGTGTGTGTGTGTGTGTGTGTGTGTGTGTGTGTGTGTGTGTGTATTTAGGAGCTCTGTCGTCAGCGTGTTGCGATGAAGCCCACACTGGAAAAGAAGGCGGAGTCAGCCCTGCGTCGCCAGAGGACCGCCTCCACCAATCAGGCGCCACACGGTAATTAATGAATTGCTGTTGATGATTCTTATGAATGCTGTTGTATTGTTGTAGACTTTAGAATGCTGTTCCATTGTTGTAGACTTTAGAATGTTGTTCTATTGTCTGACACTGTTATAGAAGGCCAAGCTATATTTTACTAGACATAATGATAATAAGAAGAAAAGTGTTCAGAGACCACACCTCCGCCAAGGCAGGTCAGAATTAGATTGCAACTCTCGCCTTTGTCAACATATTCCTGCTTTCAAAATGTCAAAATGACACATTCATTGCAGTGTTCAGTCATTTGTAAATGACAAACCCATTTTCTGTCATCCACCCACATCACATTTGCAGTGTCTTTGTCAATTTCAGTAATTAAATTGAATAACAGTAGGCTACCACCAATAAAACTTGTGCGTGTGTTTCTGTCCACCACCACCAGAGGGCACTGCAGGTATCATTGTTGTCAACACACCGTGCATAGAGTGGCTGGTTCCAGTGAGGAGAGGAGAAGAGAGGAGAGGAGAGGAGAGGAAAAGAAAGGAGAGGAGAGGAGAGAGAGAGGAGAGGAGAGGGGAGGGGAGGGGAGGTGAGGAGAGGAGATGTAGGAGAGGAGGAGAGGAGAGGAGAGGAGAGGAGAGAGAGAGGAGAGGAGAGCCCCAGTGCCGCTTCACATACTAAGATCAGAGCAGCAGTATGAGTAGAGAAGAGGAGGAGAGAGGACAGAAGAGGAGAGGAGAGGAGAGCAGCAAGTAAATCAAAATGCTCAACATCATAATGACAACACATATGAAATGAGAAAATATTGAAAAAAACAAAGAATATGTTTATGGTTGCAAAAAAAATCAAATAGGTAGATAAAAAGAGGTACAATAAAAATAATATAATAATAAAATAAAAGATAGTGTTAAAACATGAAGCCAAAACAATGTACCGCATTTTCACGTTTAATTTTCTTTTTAATTGATAGGCTATAGATTTGTTTTTAGAAAGGATTGTTTAAAAACAAAGAATATGGGTCAATTAGGTTTCAATACTAGCACATGCCACAGTGATTTAAACAAAACATTGACTCAATAATAGCACCAAAACACATTGTTATATTTGAATTATTGCCTATGGTTGTACCACCTCACATCTGAGTCCAAAAAACATAGACATTATAAATAATATATTTTAATTATTCTATTTCATTTTATTCTTTCAGCATCCCGACTCGGCAGTCTGACGTCCCAGTTGAGTGACAGCTCCGTTGGCATGGCGGCGACCAATAGTGTGAGTCCATCCAGGACAAGCCCCTCCCCTTGGTCAGAGGAGCCAATGGCCATGCCCTCCACCATGATGGACATCTCCACCGGCCATATGATACTGGTACGTAGACGCCATTTTTGTAGTTTGATAGTCATGCGTTGTAATAGCTTTCAGTGGGAAAAAAGACTACACACTAGACCAACTGAAAAGGCCATATTTGTAGAACCATTTCTTATAATGGGTTTTAATGGCAGAGAAGATAGCACAATTTTGTATTTCGCTTCAATAGCCATATGTTATAGTGCATTTCAATGGAAGACAATACTAATGAAGAGAAGTTAAATGGTTGATGTTGAATTAATGTTCATGGTCTCTCTCTCTCTCTCCACCTCTGTCTCTCTCTCTCCACCTCTCTCTCTTTCTTTGCCCCCCTCTCTCTCTCTCTCTCCACCTCTGTCTCCCTCTTTGTCTGTCTGTCTCTCTCTCTCTCTCTTTCTCTCTCTCTCTCTCTCTCTCTCTCTCTCTCTCTCTCTTTCTCTCTCTCTCTCTCTGTCTCTCTCTGTAGTCCTATATGGAAGACCATTTAGCCAATAAGGATCGACTTCAGCAGGAGTGGGAGGGCCTTTGCGCATACGAGGTAAATACCAGGAACTAATTACCCATTAACTATACTCACTTACACCTTACTAAGGGTGTAACAGTACACACAGATTTAACTCTTTTGTATGGATTTAGTATCTATTACCTAAGGACTTGTGAATAATTAGCTAGTTTATCTATCATGAGCTTGAGTGGCCCTCATTATTCAGACACAGCCCCTGTCTCCAATTAGCGGTTACCAGAATGACCACAGCGTGTTGCTAGATGCCTGGTGTATCGTTATAGTGGTATAGTACTATGGTAGTTAAGTTGTTATAGTGGTATAGTACTATGGTAGTTAAGTTGTCATAGTGGTATAGTACTATGGTAGTTAAGTTGTTGTCATGGTGCTGTAGTACTATGGTATAGTGGTGTAGTACTATGGTAGTTAAGTTGTTATATTGGTATAGTACTATGGTAGTTAAGTTGTTATATTGGTATAGTACTATGGTAGTTAAGTTGTTGTCATGGTGCTGTAGTACTATGGTATAGTGGTGTAGTACTATGGTAGTTAAGTTGTTATAGTGGTTTATTATATGGTGTGACATCATCGGTCGAATGCTCCATTCATTTCAACGGGGCTCCCCAACGTTCGCACGTCTGTTATTTTTCGATAACGGACGGGTTGGTCTATAACAGACCGCTGTCAATGGCAACAAGACTTTTCACTGCTAAAGCGACTTTTCAACAAGACTCTAATCAGCTGCTGTGATAGACAACACCTGTTGTCCTGGCTACCTAGCTGTTGCCTAGCGGTGTTCCACAACGGCACTGTTTTGTTTTGCGCAGCAACAATCTTTTGACATTAAAAACTATAATAGACTTAACATTAAATTGGCCTAAAGAAATGTCCCCGCCATGTGTGAATCATTTAAGTATATCCATATAATAAGCGGGTTAACTTTCGGCGAGTCGGTCGCTTTGTGGAATAGCAGCACTTCAGAGAGAACAACACCCCTCCGCTCCGCGTCGGGGTCTAAAGATTCTCTCTGTCGTGCTGCTATTCCACGGTAGCGACCTTCTCGCCGAACGTTAACCCTTACATAGTATTGTAGTACTATGGTAGTTAAGTTGTTATAGTGGTATAGTACTATGGTAGTTAAGTTGTTGTCATGGTGCTCTAGTACTATGGTATAGTGGTGTAGTACTATGGTAGTTAAGTTTTTTCAGTGACTATTGCCACGTTCCACCGATGGAACAGCATATATTAGATTGAAGACTATTGAAGTTTGAAGTTTATTCATTAAACAAAAGCACAGCATATATTAATAACATTTCAGAAAAATGGAAAAGATGCAAGCTTATTATCATAATAGTCACCGAAAAAAATTAACTAAGATTGTACTGCAACACTATGACAGTGTACAGGGCATTACGCAATACATTACGACTTCTTCATTGCAATTTTACTTTGAATCAATTTGACATTAATTAATTTGCTTTCTTGTCTTAATCAACAATCAAGCTCTTGTCATTCCTTTGAGTTTATTTAGCCCAAGTGCTTGTTAATCATTAACTAAGTCTACATTGATCATGATCATGATCGATCCTCATTAATTAATCATGAATTAACTTGCTCACTTCTGGTGATCAACAAATAATGTCTTATTTAATTAACATCTTGTTGTGTATTGCATAATAGTTTATTAATTATGAATTAAGTGTTTATTCATCATGATTTCACCACAACAGGTGGAGCCCAGTAGCTGTGAGGTCGGACGCAGAGACGGAAACGCCAAGAAGAACCGCTCATCTGCTGTGGTGGCCTGTAAGGAGCCCCCCCGAGGTAAGACCCCCCCCCATCTCTCTCTCTCTCATCTGCTGTGGTGGCCTGTAAGACCCCCCCCTAACCCTAACCCCCATCTCTCTCTCTCATCTGCTGTGGTGGCCTGTAAGACCCCCCCCATCTCTCTCTCTCATCTGCTGTGGTGGCCTGTAAGACCCCCCCCCCCTCAAGGACCCCCCCCCCCCCCCCCCCCCCCTCCCTCTCTCTCTCATCTGCTGTGGTGGCCTGTAAGGACCTCCCCCCCCCCATCTCTCTCTTTCTCTCATCTGCTGTGGTGGCCTGTAAGAAGCTTCTCTCTCTCTCTCTCTCTCTCTCTCTCTCTCTCTCCCTCCCTCTCTCTCTCTCTCTCTCTCTCTCTCATCTGCTGTGGTGGCCTGTAAGACCCCCCCCCCTCCCTCTCTCTCTCTCTCTCTCTCCCTCCCTCTCTCTCTCTCTCCTGTCTTCTCTCTCTCTCCCCTCTCTCTCTCTCTCTCATCTGCTGTGGTGGCCTGTAAGACCCCATCCTCCCTCTCTCTCCCTCTGTATCTCCCTCCCTCTCTCTCTCTCTCTCTCTCTCTCTCTCTCTCTCTCTCTCTCTCTCATCTGCTGTGGTGGCCTGTAAGAAGCTTCTCTCTCTCTCTCTCTCTCTCTCTCTCTCTCTCTCTCTCTCTCATCTGCTGTGGTGGCCTGTAAGAAGCTTCTCTCTCTCTCTCTCTCTCTCTCTCTCTCTCTCTCTCTCTCTCATCTGCTGTGGTGGCCTGTAAGAAGCTTCTCTCTCTCTCTCTCTCTCTCTCTCTCTCTCTCTCTCTCTCTCATCTGCTGTGGTGGCCTGTAAGAAGCTTCTCTCTCTCCCTCTCTCTCTCTCTCTCTCTCTCTCTCTCTCATCTGCTGTGGTGACCTGTAAGACCCCCCCCTCTCTCTCTCTCTTACTCTTTCTCTCTCTCTCATCTGATGTCATCAAGCTTCTTTCTGTCTCTCTCTCTCTCTTTCTCTGTCTCATCAGCTGTCATGGGCAGATTCTTTTTTAATCCCTAAAGCACTCGGTACACTTGCTGTGAGCCACAAATTACGCATGTCACCGCAAGCAACCGACTGTACATGCTTGCTTTAAAAGCAGTAGACCAACACGCAAAATACTGGCGGTGTCATCCAGGGGGCAGAGAGAACAACATTGCAATCTGGTAATTGGGAACACAGATTGTAAGCAAACAAATGACTCTGGCGATACTGCTACCTCTACATATGCATGCTCATTTGTCAAAATGCAACGGGGAAGTATCATTGCAAATCGAATGTTTGTAATTTCGGACAAGCTCAAGACGGTTTTGAAATGTTGCCGCCATCGTCATTTTCTCTAGAAGCACTCGTATGGAACTATGCAGTCTTTCGTACGATCGGCCCCAGTTAGTTTGAAGATGTCGCACACGTTTGGTTGCAGTATCTAGCGCACGTAAAATTGACTGAATTGAACTGCGCAAGTTACAGTTTTTCTCGATTGCCTCCACACAAGTTCTGGTACTTCACACACAATTCTCGGAACATCTCACCCATTTCCCAACTCCCCTAACCAATGTCACTGAACACTAAACACAATTCCTTATTTACACTCACATTTCAGTTTTAAAACACACTCTTTTCAAACCACTACACACAATTTTCTGGATTACACACAATTTTCATGAAGAAAAACCCTGGTTGTCGCATTGAACACACTGCCATTCAAAATACTAAAATCAACTGCCATATGTTCACTTCCTCATCACATGGGCAAACTCTCCTCATACCGGTTTACAATCTGAAATCATCACCCCATAAGGACATACATTGCATGTGATATTGATGAAAACATGAGTGGATGCAGTGAGAA
Organism: Engraulis encrasicolus; assembly: GCF_034702125.1. Lineage (NCBI taxonomy): Eukaryota > Metazoa > Chordata > Actinopteri > Clupeiformes > Engraulidae > Engraulis > Engraulis encrasicolus. The sequence continues at coordinate 51,358,674 of NC_085872.1, forward strand.
AACACATTTGTTTAGTTTTTGAACTCCAAAAGATGTTATACAAGAGATCACTTTCATGTGGTTACCCAATATTTTACAATAAATTAGTACATTTTTAAAAAATGTCAGAAAAATATGTAAAATATATTTTTTGCCACACATTTGTGTACTCCGAGTCTAAAAACAATATTTCAGTATTTTACTACAGAAAAATACCCTCTTTAGTGAGTAGAACAGTGAAGAAAATGAGTTTCTACTGTGTGTCAAGTTGAGTATAGAGTTTTCCCTTGTGCATATTAGTGTTCAATGGTTCACATAAGAGTGTATTGAAATGACTGCTTGTGTGTTTCGTTTGAGAGCAAAATGAGGTTTTTAGAAGAGAGTACATTGTTTTGAGACACGACGTGCATTTTTCAGAGGAAGTGAAGAGTTCTGCCCGTTGCGTGTGAGGTTTGGAGATTTGTGTGTAGAGTTCTGAGAATTCGAGAACTGATTCCGAAAAATGTGTGTAAGCAATCGAGAAAAACTGTAAAGGAGCACTTCAGCCAATTTCAATGTGCTGTTGTATTGCTCACGCTACCCTTGACTTGTTAGTACCTGGTGATGCTGCATTTTTTGGCTCAGCCCTTTCCGAGATATGAGCTATTCTAATGGGGGCAGCTTTTGTTTACATTTTCTTTTTAAAAATAACATAGGCCTACTCCAAATATTTTCCCAAAAGGTATCGCTGTTTGCTAGTTGTCTGCTGATGTTGCATAACCTTTTGGATGTTTTCGGAATAAATAGAAATGTTTTTTTTTTTCTAAATGTAAACAAACTCCTGCCCCAATTACAATGACCAAGATCTCAGAAAAGGCTGAAGGAGAAAAAACAAATCTCAGGTACTGACATGTCCAGGGTAGTGTGAGCATTACAGGGTAGTGTGAGCATTATAACTGCATGTCAAGTCCAGGGTAGTGTGAGCATTACAACTGCATGTCAAGTCCAGGGTAGTGTGAGCATTACAACTACATGTTGAAATTGGCTGAAGTTACCCTTTACAGTTTTTTTTTCGATTGCTTCCACACAATTTCTGGTACTTCACACACAATTCTGGAAACATCTCACCCATTTCCCAACTCCCCTAACCAATGTCACTGAACAATAAACACAAATCCTTCTTTACACTCATATTTCAGTTTTAAAACACAGTCAACACACTACACACAATTCTCTGGATTAGAAACGATTTTCATGAAGAAAATTCCTGGTTGTCACATGGAACACAATGTCATTCAAAATGCTAAAATCAACTAGCCTGGGAGTACCCATGCTGCCTTGCGCATTCTTTTCGAATTGCTGGACAGCCTGGGGACCAAGGCAGAAATCTTTACATCGAAACGGGGGCCAATCACAGAGCGAGGAGGCACGAAAGACGATGACGCGTACTACTCGACAAACGGAAGTTAGTTGCTAGTAGTTTTTTCGCGAATCCATCATGGCGGCAGCCGAAGCGAAGCAATCTTTCGGAGAAGCTCTGGACAGTGTTTTGAATAGTTTGGAACGTAATTTCGCTTTGAAAAACGAACAGCGCTTAGCGTTAGAGTCGTTTGTCAGCGGAAAGGAAGATGTGTTAGCCTTACTACCGACTGGATTTGGTAAAAGTCTGATTTACCAACTCGCTCCGTTGGTTACTGGGGGTTAGCGAGACCCCGGTCGTTGCTGTGTGGTTTCGCCATTAATAGCATTGGTGGAGGACTAAATAAAGGACGCAGTCGACCTTGGAATATCTGCAACACAGCTGGATGAAACGGCGATTGAGAGATGATGCCGTTATAAGATTCTGTTTGGCAGTCCCGAGGCCTGGCTGAGCGCGAAGTGGGAGGACATGCTAGCCACCGATGTATACAAGACCAACCTGATCGGCGTAGTTGTCGATGAAGTCCATCTTACTTATATAAATGGTAAGTGTTATTTCTTGATATCATTGTCCTTATGTCTGTACCTACTGTGGTTGTCACAATGTCACATTATGGGTTCAATTTAATGTTACGGTGAGTAAAGGCTTAAGTAGCACAGCTTTAGTCGTTTGGGTAGGGTGCGCAAATCCAAAAACTCCTTGCAGTTGAAGAAGCTAGGGCTGCACGGGATTCAGACGTATAGCCCCATGGGCTCCCCCTGATTATATTTCACGTGTTCTTATCATATGCATGCACTCCCCCCTGATTATATTTCACGTATTCTTATCAAAACATGCCCAGGATCTTCATCGGGGATATAACTTAGGTGAGAGACAGAGAGAGAGCTTCCATGCTTAACCTAACTACCCCCTAACTAGGCCCTAAGTGTAATGTAATGTTATGCCTTTTGTATGAATAGGCACAGGTCAAGACACCAGTCTGTCTAATTGACTGACACCTTTTGGTGCCCTGCCTGGACGGGTGTAAAATAAGGTCATCTGATAAGTTATAGGCCACAGCTCCTTCCTGTTACCCATATGCCTGCTTAAGATCCAGGGTGTTCAAAATATTGCGTGTTTTAATTAATACAGTTTATTTTTTGGAGCATATCCAGCAGTGTGCAGACTTGAGTAGCACAGCTCTCGGTTGTGTGCACAAGTATCATCAGCCTACCTGAGAAAAAATTGTTAAGCAGGCCTAACTTCAGAAGGGCAATCATTTTCCACTGCAAATGACTAACATCTCTACACTTTACTTGTGGTTTTCTTTTCTCAAACAGGAGGAAGGCTGAGAAAGGACGGAAGGCTTTTAGGGAAAGCTTTGCGAGGTTGGGGAACTGAGAGCTATCATGAAACCAGGTGGGTAATATTAACACCATTTTTCAGATCATTCTAACCTTACCTACCTAAGACATTTTATTTCACTGAAAACTTTAACTCACTCAACTCATTAATCTTTTGAAGAGCAGTTTTCTAATCATGGTATTGCTACTGTGATATCACACCTCTCACCCCATTGATTATGCAGTGTTCTAAACTTTGACATTTTGACATTACAAAAATTACATGCAATAATCAAGTAACGCTTTGATGCTTTGGCATTGCTCTTTTCATAGTACAGTTAAAATATCATGCAATGTATTCAGTGTATGAAAAAGTAGGCCTAAGCGGAGTGTTATGACGTAGTGTCCTGGCAGGGTGTATCTCACAGGCCAATGCACACCTCGAGAAAAGAAAGTTCTGTTGCTGGTGCCTGTTGATCTGTCCACCAAGTCAGGGGACAGGAGCGGTGTCCCCAAGTGTACAGGCAGAGTAGTCGGGGGAGTGGAGGTGGTTGGGGGGGGGGACACAGGTAACCCACGACAACAACCGGGGGGATGGGCTGACAGGTAAGAAGTAGTGGAGACACCAGAGAATAGGACTGTTGATAACCCATAAGCTCTGAAGCCACAATTCTGAACAGCTATGACTGTAATGCAAATGATTTCCATGTTGTGATGTTGTTCTTGTATTCTCTTATTTTGTAGAAACACCGGTACTGGCATTGACTGTGTCTGCGGAATTGCACTCAAGAGAAATTGTCAGGAGACCGCTCCAACTACAAAACCCAGTTGACATCATTGCCAGCCCCAATCGACCAAACATCAGACTCTCCATAAGACAACTTTCGAGTGAGTCACTGGACTGTTTCGACTGGCTCGTGAAGGACTTGAAAGAGAAAGGAGTGGAGATGTCACCAGTCAATATATACTGCCGGACAATAAACACGAGGGAGAAAACGATGCTTAAAGAAAGTCTAAATGGCTGCTTTAGGAAAGCCCTGTATGTACATTTTGAGCCTCACGTGTCCAGTGTGGAGCCTGGCCATTCCTGCTGCACCTATTGCCACTCATTATGCAAGTGTAACTCTGACTGTTGCTCTGTGCCAAAACCCAACTTTGAAATACCCAAACAAATCCCGTCACCTGTCAAATGTAGAAATGTCACATTGGAAGAGCAGGGACTGGTCAGACAGCTTTTGGAGGAGTATAGGGATAGCCTGATTGCACCAGGTGAACACCTTTACACAAATGCCTCATTCTGCACTGGTTTCAGCAATGTACTAATTTACTCAGTTTTGGAAAGTCTTTGTGATATTTGACATGACTTATGTCATGCAGAATCTCCCTGTATTTGACATAAAACATGGCCAGGACATCCTACGCATTGTTCACAAAGTATTTAAAGATTTTGATGTGTGTGAATTCCCTGACATTCCTGAAAAACCATACCTGTCACCAGACATGGACTTTCCAGTGTATTTTGATGTTGAGGATGAGGATGCTGAAACCTAAGCAGCATTGAGTCAGGCTTATCCATGCTTCCATTATCAGATTAAGTACAGAGCCACTGTAAATAATTGTAAATAACTGCACACTTGTATATATTGTAAATATCATTCTGAATAAATACTTTTTACATTTTTAAACTACATGTTGTAATGTGTTCCCTGAAAACTAATGAAGAGAAATGATTTTAATGAAGGACAATGACTTAGAATAACAAACAAGAATAACAAACTATTTCAAAGCAAGAAAATAGAAAAGTAATTAAGTAAAACTTATTTTAATAATTTTGGCATTCACCTTTTTGAAGACGCCGTACCAACATTGACGGTCGCCTGTAAGGCAGCATGGGTGTTACCTGGCTAGACAAACAGTACAAATGGACACTGCACCATTCATTCAGTTTGCTGCTCATCCACGTCCACAGTGCCTTGTGATCGAGCTTTGCCAACAAGTCATTTCGGAAGCCAGGGAATGCAGTAGATGTGCGACCTGGTTTCTGTTTAAAAAGTTCTGCCTCTTGCAGTGTGTCCACCAAGGTGAGGATGTCTTGTCATGTCCACATGGTGAGCTCCACTTGGTCTTGTTATGCCCAGCTCCTTGTCAGTGCCTGCCATCATCTGTTTAAAGAAATAAGTGGATACCAAGGCTTAGGCTATTAAAAACAGAATATGTTCAGATAATCTAGGCCCATTATTACAGTACACATTATGGTAAATTAATACAGTAAGGGGGGAGGGTTGGAGTGAGGGTCGTGTCAGTGAGTGTAGGGGGACTGTGAAATGCTCTCCCCTCTATCGATTGACTGGGACAACTACCAAACCGTGCTCATTTTCTGGACTTTTTAAATGACTAGTTAATGGCAGATCAGTAAGAAAACCTAAACAAGAACTGTTACGTTGTCTATGAAGAGATTATAATGTAATAGTGAGCGAGCATTGAATTTAAGGAGCTGGAGCTACCAGTTGGAGCGATTGAACAGAGTAAACTGGATACCTGAGTTGGCACTTGGAGTCGGTGGGTTTGGCTATGTCTTTTTCAAATCCCTCGGTGTCGTCGATGGCGTTGGCTCACGTGGCCTTTTGGAGACGTTGCCGTCTTTGAATTCTTCCTCCCATTGCCTGAATATTAGCTATTAGGTGAATCCTTTCCGAGCCTGTTTATGACTGAGGCGCAACGCGAACAACATCTCCTTGACTGTCCCGACACGGAGGATACAATCAAGCCTAGGAACGCCAGCCTGTTCGAAATAGTTGTTTTCACTGCGAACATGTCAGTTGAATGTCCATATGTAGATGGTGGTCCTTCTCATTTGTCTTGCACAAACGGCAAAAATCGTCCGGCGCCATTGTTGATTTCTAGACTGTTTTAGCTTCTTCAATTTCTGTGGCTTCTTGGAGATTATTTCCTAGTCGCGATATACACACGTCATCGCGCGCAAGGCAGCATGGGTTCTCTCTGGCGAGTGATGGACACTCGTGCCGTCCAATCAACGGCTACGGAAACCACACCTCCCTACGAGATAATGTACAGTTGGTCCCCAGACTCGATCACACTTGTGATTGAGTATGGCGTTTGCCGCCAGACTAAAAATCAACTGCCATACTATGTTCACTTCCTCATCACATGGGCAAATTCTCTTCATATCTGTTGGCAATCTAAAACCATCACCAACCAACCATGCAGTGAGAAAACACATTTGTTTAGTTTCTGATCTCCAAAATATGTTATACAAGAGATCACTTTCATGTGGTTACCCAGCATTTTACAGCAAATTAGTGCACTATTTTTCGATGTCAGAAAAATATGTAAAATGATCTGAGTCTGAAAACAATATTTCAGTGTTTTACAACAGAAAGATACCCTCTTCAGTAAGTTTAACACTGAACATAATAAGTCTCTACTGTGTGTCAAGCTGAGTAAAGTGTTTTACCATATGACCATTAGTGCTCAATAGGCTCATATTAGTGTGGATTGAAATGACTGCTTGTGTGTTTCATTTGAGAACAAATTTGAGAAGAGAGTACATTGTTTTGAGACAAGACGCATATTTTTCAGAGGTAGTGAGGAGTTTTGCCCGTTGAGTTTTGGGGATTTGTGTGTAGAGTTTTGAGAATTCGAGACCTGATTCCGAAAATTGTGTGTAAGCAATCGAGGAAAAACTGTTAAGCGCTCATGCACAAATCGTGCCTGTGCACGCGTATCCTACAGCAAGCATACCACGAGCCTTACTCTCTTCTTTCTGTCTTTTGTTGTTTCTTGTTTACCTTCTCTCACTGACTCTCTCTGTCTCTCTCTCTCTCTCTCTCTCTCTCTCTTTGTCTCTCTCTCTCTCTCTGTCTCTCTCTCTCTCTCTCTCTCTCTCTCTCTCTCTCTCTCTCTCTCTCTCTCTCTCTCTCTCTCTCTCTCTGTCTCTCTCTCTCTCTCTCTCTCTTCCTTTTTCCAGACGACCATTCCAGGTTCAAGCTTCGAGTTGAGAACAGCCAATCCTCATCGGACTACATCAATGCCAGCCCAATAGTGAGCAAATACAGTATTACACTACACTACCCAGCATGCACCACTACACTATACCAGCCCAATAGTAAGCAAATACAGTATCACACTACACTACCCAGCATGCACCACTACACTACACTACACTACACTACACTACACTACACTACACTACACTACACTACACTACACTACACTACACTACACTACACTACACTACCCAGCATGCAACACTACACTACACTACACTACACTACACTACACTACACTACACTACCCAGCATGCAACACAACACTACATTACACTACACTACACTACACTACACTACATTACACTGAATTACACTACACTGCATTACTCTACACTGCATTACTCTACATTACATTACAGAACACCACATTACACTACACTACAGTACATTATATTACACTACATTACACGACACGACACGACACGACACGACATTGCACTACACTGCATTACTCTACACTGCATTACTCTACATTACTCTACACTTCACTACACTGCACTACACTACTGGAAATGGAAGACCACAGAAACCGAATCAAGTTTTACTTATATTTGTTATTTAAATATTAAGATAGCATAATGTAAAGGAATGAAGGGACTAGGGGAGAAATAAAAGTTTGTGTAAAGTGTGTGGATGTGTGAATGTAAATCAAAGTTAAAAAAAAACGGCCTCCATTGTTGCTTCTGGCATGCTTTTGACTCCTGTCAATCAACACCATAACGCTGCGCACCTGGGTTCCGGAAACCTGCGTGCGCCTGTGAAGATGATTAGTGAGAACGAGCGGGGAGTCCACTACACTACATAACCGCAGAAATACACCTACCGCGACAAGAGCGAGGCGAGCGACGGAAGTAATTGACTTTGTATTGAGTTGCGCGACAAAAGCGATTCTGGAGACTAGAGCGATTTGCGCGACGAGCGCGACAGTTTGAAGTTGAAATCCTTTCAACTCTCTATGACACGGTACGGCGACAAGCCGCGACAGCCAATGACTGTATAGAGGTCAGTGACCACAGCCAATGGGAATGCTTGAATGCTTTGCCTTCTGCCTGTACGGACATACTCTAGTCTCCTCAATCGCTCGTATCGCTTGCTGCTGCACTCTGTCGCTTGAATCGCATCGCGCCATCTGGTCTATTCATGCGATTACACTACATTACACTATACTACTGTATGTACATTACACTACTGCTGATCTGGATCAGGTTTGGGTAATAATACTAACAATAATAATAATATGTGTACAGAATAATGAATACCTGAGATGCAGCTCAATGTGCTGAACTCTCAGATTAACATCAACATTAAAAGATAATGATAATGAAAAAAATAAAATGAAATGTTAATAAATTAATTAATAAAAATGAATGATGTGTCTTTTGTCTCCTTTTCCAGATGGACCACGACCCGAGATACCCAGCGTACATCGCCACACAAGGGCCTCTACCCTCCACTGTGGCCGACTTCTGGCAGGTGAGTTTGGGGTTGGCATCCTCTCTCTCTCTCTTACTCTCTTACTCTCTCTCTTTCTCCCTCTCTCCTTCCCTCTCGCTCTCTCTAAAGGGCCGTACACACACGTTGCTACTAGTAACTCGCTCAGCGAATTAAGTCAATAGAATATCAATGTGTTCCAGCGAGACGAGCTGTCGAGTAGGCGAGTACTGTACAAGCGATGCGATGTGGGCGGATCCCGAGTTGAAAATATTTTTTCTTCGAGTGAGGCGAGTAAGCGAGTAACCAATTGGAATGCAGAGTTCGGTACCTCTCGCCTGTTCATTGGCAGTTAAAGCTGCGGTAACTTTCAGCGAACGTTCCATGAAAGAGAGGCGAGTAACCGACCAAGCCAGAAGCTAGTAATGTGTGTGTACGCCGCTTTACTCTCTCTCTCTCTCTGTCTCTCTCTCTCTCTCTCTCTCTCTCTTACTCTCTCTCTCCCTCTCTCTCTCCCTCTCTCCCTCCCTCCCTCTCTCTCTCTCCCTCTCTCCCTCTCTCCCTCCCTCTCTCTCTCTCTCTCTCTCCCTCTCACTCTTCAGTGGCGTATATTGCCATACCTACGAAGGTTTTTGTTGCAGGGGTGGGGGGTGAGGGCTCCAATCTCTGTATATTGTGTAATGTGCCAGAAACGGTGTACCATGTATTCTCAGAATGTCAACCAGAGGCTGCTGTTCAGTTGGGGATATGCAGCTTTGGACCGTGTTGTTTCTGTTTACAAGGAAGGTGTGTGTTTGAGGTGCAGGAGAGGTTACAAGGAAGGTGTGTGTTTGAGGTGCAGGAGAGGTTTTTCTTCTCCCTCCACATATGGTGTGTAATTTATGGCTTAAACTTGTAATCTGACCTGCTGAAAATGATACAATAAATGGGTGGTTTAAAAAGTCTCTTTCTTACTCCCCCCCCCTCTCTCTCTCTCTCTCTCCCTCTCTCTTACTTTCTCCCCTCTCCCCTCTCTTAATGATTAATAATCGGTTAACCATTAACATTTTTATATTAAAAACAGCACACATTTAGGCCCACCATGCCCTATACTCTTATATAACAAAAATACATAAAAAACATCATGTTTTTCCTTCGAGGATTTGTTTTTATTAACAACACAAGTGTTAAGTGATTAACAAGAAAAGTTAAACTTGAATTGGTGCGCAATGCGCAAACGAGGGAGGCTTCAAGTTGCGAGCCAACAACGGAGGCACAACAGTGCAGACAAGCCCGCTCTACGGAAGCTCGCATGTAACAAACAAGTCAAGCCAGGGTACGGTGATGGTGAGATATTGCCCCCTGCTGCCCAAATTGTGTAGGTGTAACAGCGAAATGCATTGCATTGAGGACGTGCACTAATGACCTACATTCAAGTTTTTTTTTTTAACGTTTTTTTCGGCGAAGATTAATTTCCTCGACTAAATGTTTAATGATCATTCATCGGTTAATTGATTAATTATGCCCATTCCTAGCTGTATTGATTTCTATGGCTGTGAATACATAACAACCTGACCAATTCAGGGGATTCCTTTTGAATTTTGGTCCATTGTCCAAGACATCTTGGCCTTCTTCAGAACATTGAGAAGGGATCTACAGTACAATGTAAACATAATCTACCCTTTGTGGATTTGTCTAGATATTATTTTGGAATGTTGGCCCATTGTCTGACACCTCTTATAAAATGTTTTGCTCTTGCCCCAGAGTCTGAGAACTCTATAAGAATTTTGATTGGTTATGGCTTAGGGAGCTCTGAAGATTTCAATATAATAAAATACATAAAAATCCTATTGGGCCCTTGATGACTTTAAACACTAGTATGTAATTGTGTCTGTAATATTAGGTTTTGCAGACTATTCATCCCTGGTAAGTGAAAGCTTGCCTCAGTGTAATCTTTTTGCCCATTGAACTCCATTATGAAATACGGTTATTGAACTACAAAAATGGCTGCCCCTGTTGTTTTCCAGATGGTATGGGAGAGTGGGGCAGTCGTCATCGTCATGCTCACGCCGCTCGTGGAGTCGGGAGTCAAGCAGTCGCACCACTACTGGCCAGACGAGGGCTCCAATCTCTACCACATCTACGAGGTTTGTAGTCCAATCTCTACCACATCTACGAGGTCTGTAGTCTCTACCACATCTACGAGGTTTGTAGTCCAATCTCTACCACATCTACGAGGTCTGTAGTCTTGGCTCCAATCTCTACCACATCTACAAGGTCTGTAGTCTCCAATCTCTACCACATCTACAAGGTCTGTAGTCTCCAATCTCTACCACATCTACGAGGTCTGTAGTCTTTTCTCCCATTGAAACACATTATAAAGAGGGCTCCAATCTCTACCACATCTACGAGGTCTGTAGTCTTTTCTCCCATTTATAATCTCTACCACATCTACGAGGTCTGTAGTCCAATCTCCACCTCATCTACGAGGTCTGTAGTCTTGCCTCCAATCTCTACCACATCTACGAGGTCTGTAGTCTACTCTCTACCACATCTACGAGGTCTGTAGTCTCTACCACATCTACGAGGTCTGTAGTCTTTTCTCCCATTTATAATCTCTACCACATCTACGAGGTCTGTAGTCTTTTCTCCAATCTCTGCCACATCTACGAGGTCTGTAGTCTTTTCTCCCATTTATAATCTCTACCACATCTACGAGGTCTGTAGTCTTTTCTCCAATCTCTGCCACATCTACGAGGTCTGTAGTCTTTTCTCCCATTGAAACGCATTATAAAACGTGACCATTGAACTTCAAGTCTGACAGGCGGACAAAGATGTGACCAAAGAAGGTGGATCTAACAAGAAGCGTCATTTTGTTTCTTTTCCGGTATCCACTTTATGTCGGGTGAACGCCCCTTTAGGAGACCTTTGGTTAGGAGACCTTCAGAGTACTGAGGTTGAGAATCCCCCTTAGTGAATTCCCCTTAGCGCTATAGATGGCGGTAGCGCACGTCTTGCGCAAATACCTCAAAGAGAGAAGAAGAAGTAGGGGACAACGCCCCCTTAGGAGACCCAACTTGAGCACCCACTTTTGCATTGAGTGGGCGTGTTTTGGGATATCTTGGGTCTGATTCAGTATTTTATGTGACTTTTCTCCCACTGAAACACATTGTACATGGGCTCTAAATGTTTGCTTTCCCGTGACTGCACGAAACTAACTGCACACCTCTCGACCTCTGATTGTTGGAAACGGCTGTCGGTCAAAGAATTAGCTCACGTGGTTGGCTGCCAGTGTCTTGCCCCTCCTCACAACACAGTGTTTACAAACACTCTGAATCCATGTATAAGACGTGACTATTGAGCTACAACAAGTCTGACAGGTGGACAGAGATGCGTCCGATGCCGGCAAAGATTGTGTTTTGGCCGTTTTAAAGAATGCGTTTCAGACGGACAGACCGGCGGACGGACGGACATACCCTCTTATAGAGATGCTAGAATGCATCTTAAAAGGGCCACTTCAGGATGCCTAGTGTGTAGTCGTTTCTCCCATTGAAAACCATTATAAGAAATGGCTATTGAACAACAAAAATGGTCTTTTCAGGTAGCCTAGCATGTAGTCTTTCATCCCATTGAAGGCTATTGAACATGTTGTATGTGTGGCTTGAGGACCTCCTGAACGGCTTGAGCTTGAGACATCCATTTGTAGTCTTTTATCCCTTTGAAGTCTATTATAAAACATGACTATTGAACTACTAAAATGGCCTCTTTCCTCAGGTCAACCTGGTGTCTGAGCATGTGTGGTGCGAGGACTTCCTGGTTCGCAGCTTCTACCTGAAGAACATGCAGAGCAACGAGAGTCGCACCGTCTCGCAGTTCCACCTGCACACCTGGGGGGGCGCCACCGTGCCAGACACGCAGACGCTGCTGGACTTCCGCAGGTATTGTAGTCTTTTGCCCCATTGAAACCCATACTAAAGCACAGATATTGACTTACAAAAATTGCCTCTTTATGTAGGCTAGTGTGTAGTCTTCTCTGCCATTGAAACCCATTATAAGACGTGGGTTTTGAAATACAAAAATGGCCTCTTTAGTTAGCCTAGTGTGTAGTCTTTTCTGCCATGGGGCACCTAAGTCTCCACCCCTTCCGGGCGGCTCATGGGGCTGGGAAAGCCAAAACTTTTGACAGGGCTCTAATGGACTGATCAAAGCTATTTTCCGATCCACCTCACATTCTTCCGTCGATCACACATATGCTGTACCTCAGAATTAAAGATAACCAATGGTGTGCTTGTCGACTTCACTTGGCAAGGGATTTTTAAGTTGTGTGCGTGCAAAAATATCAATTTTTTTGGAGTACACAAAAGAAGTCGCATGTCCGACGTGCAGCCACTTCAGCCGCGGTGCAGCGATAGGGTTGGCTGTGCCTCGGTGCAGCGATAGGGTTGGCTGTGTCTCGGTTCACGTCAAATATGCGAGGCGCACATTGTAGTCTCTATCACAGTTTTGTGCAAAAGCTAAAATAACCTTTCTTGCGTGCCGAAAATGAGTGGTCTTACAACGCAAATCCAATCCACAGCCATCATATGTGAAATCCGGAGCACATGCCAAACAGGATGAGGATTTAGCTTGGCTCGCTCCACTTACTCCCATTCCCATTCAGCCCCACGACTCGGAAGTAGAAGGGCATGACTTAGGTGCCCCATTGAAACCCATTATAATCCACGGTTAATTTAACTACAGGAACACACCTCTCTCTCTGTCTCTCTCTCTGTGTCTCTCTCTGTGTCTCCCTCTCTCTTTCTCTCTCTGCCTCTCTCTGTGTCTCTCTCTCTCTGTCTCCCTCTCTGTCTCTCTCTCTGTCTCTATCTCTGTGTCTCTCTCTCTGTCACTCTCTGTGTCTCCCTCTCTCTGTCACTCTCTGCAGAAAAGTCAACAAGTGCTATCGTGGTCGGTCCTGTCCTATCATCGTTCACTGCAGGTAACACACACGCACGCACGCGCACACACACAATCATGGCAGATAATAGAATGATTTTGATATTTTGATATACTGTATAATGAAGTTGATATTTTTAGGAAAACAAGTGTGTGTGTGTGTGTGTGTGTGTGTGTGTGTGTGTGTGTGTGTGTGTGTGTGTGTGTGTGTGTGTGTGTGTGTGTATGTGTGTGTGTGTGTTTTTGCAGTGATGGAGCTGGAAGGACAGGGACTTACATTCTCATCGATATGGTGCTGAACAAGATGTCAAAAGGTCTGTTGAATTTTCAAATTAGAAAGCTCATCACAATGGCAAATGGAATGCTCAAAACAATGCCAGCGGTGGGATTTAGAATATTCCAAACAGTGGCAATTAGAATATTCTTGAACACATAAATTAGACATTTGTGATGTACAACACGTTGATCTCTGTGTTAGATAATGTAATGACATGTAATGTAATAATATAATGTAACATAATGTCATTTGTGTGTCAAACAGGCGCTAAGGAGATCGACATTGCGGCCACCCTGGAACATCTGAGGGACCAGAGGGCCAATATGGTGCAAACTAAGGTAAGTAACAAAAAAAGACTACAAAAGCAAATGGCCGCCGTATTGGTAGACATTCAAAATGGCAGGCATCTTTGTAGTCCCACTATAGTAGACCCACAACTTGCGTCAGAAGCCATTTGCAGTGTAACCTGAAAAGACTACGAAAGAAAATGTCCGCTTTTCTTGTCGATTATTACAATGCCAGTCAATAGTGTAGTTCTATAGGAGCCAGAGCCTGTATTTGAAGCCATTCACTGTAGAACTATTATAGACTACAAATGAACATGGCCGCCCCACAGGTAGACTACTGCAAAGGCTGTCATTATTGTAGTTCTATTACATCCAAAGTTCACAAAAAAAGTCAATGGCGGCTCTATTGGTGGAGAGGGGGTTTCAAGTTGTTTTCCACATACAATCCGGCCGTGTCAAGCTTGTGCTAAGTCAACCTGGTTAGAAACATTAGAAAACGTGTTGCCCAGAGTGTGGTTGGAGTTATGGCATTACGTAAGCTAGTTGACTAGCATAAGGCAGACGGATATCTATGTCGTGAAATAAGCTACAAATAATTTTGAGCAACATCATATTTGGATACTACAAGGTTGTTTTTTGCTTTGATTTGAATATCAAAGTGTCAAACTAAAAATTCAAATGTTCGGGTGACCAGGGCCTCTGCTGAGGTTTTGGAGGCCCTAGGCATAACTGCTCATGAGGCCTCCCTAGGCATAACTGCTCATGAGGCCTCCCTAGGCATAACTGCTCATGAGGCCCCCCCCCTCCCTAGGCATAACTGCTCATGAGGCCCCCCTAGGCATAACTGCTCATGAGGCCCCCCCCCTCCCTAGGCATAACTGCTCATGAGGCCCCCCCCTCCCTAGGCATAACTGCTCATGAGGCCCCCCCCTCCCCCTAGGCATAACTGCTCATGAGGCCCCCCCTAGGCATAACTGCTCATGAGGCCCCCCTAGGCATAACTGCTCATGAGGCCCCCCCCCTCCCTAGGCATAACTGCTCATGAGGCCTCCCTAGGCATAACTGCTCATGAGGCCCCCCCCCTCCCTAGGCATAACTGCTCATGAGGCCCCCCTAGGCATAACTGCTCATGAGGCCCCCCTCATTAGAGGCCCTAGGCATAACTGCTCATGAGCCCCCCCCCCCCCCCCCTAGGCATAACTGCTCATGAGGCCCCCCCCTCCCTAGGCATAACTGGTGAGGAGGCCCCCCTAGGCATAACTGGTGAGGAGGCCCCCCTAGGCATAACTGGTGAGGAGGCCCCCCTAGGCATAACTGGTGAGGAGGCCCCCCTAGGCATAACTGCTCATGAGGCCCCCCCCCCCCTAGGCATAACTGCTCATGAGGCCTCCCTAGGCATAACTGCTCATGAGGCCCCCCCTAGGCATAACTGNTCATGAGGCCCCCCCTAGGCATAACTGCTCATGAGCCCCCCCCCCTCCCTAGGCATAACTGCTCATGAGGCCCCCCCCCCCCCAGGCATAACTACTCATGAGGCCCCCCCCCCCCTAGGCATAAACTGCTCATGAGGCCCCCCCCCCCCTAGGCATAACTGCTCATGAGGCCCCCCCTCCCTAGGCATAACTGCTCATGAGGCCCCCCCTCATTAGAGGCCCTAGGCATAACTGCTCATGAGGCCTCCCTAGGCATAACTGCTCATGAGGCCCCCCTAGGCATAACTGCTCATGAGGCCCCCCCCTCCCTAGGCATAACTGCTCATGAGGCCCCCCCCCTCCCCGGCCTAACTGCTCATGAGGCCTCCCTAGGCATAACTGCTCATGAGGCCTCCCTAGGCATAACTGCTCATGAGGCCCCCCCCCTCCCTAGGCATAACTGGTGAGGAGGCCCCCCTAGGCATAACTGGTGAGGAGGCCCCCCTAGGCATAACTGGTGAGGAGGCCCCCCTAGGCATAACTGGTGAGGAGGCCCCCCTCATAGTTAAATGATAATAATAATGAGGTTTTGGAGGCCCTAGGCATAACTGCTCATGAGGCCCCCCCCCTTCATAGTTAAATGATAATAATAATGTTTTTTAGTCAATCTCAATTTAGGAAGACCCAATATTCGGGGCAAAACAGTTGAGGCTCTTTGCACTCTCTTTCCTCGGTGGGTGACGGACATTTTGGTTTTTGGATTCACGGTTGATGTGGAGCTGATGCTACTCTACTCTACTGTACTCTACTCTACTCTACTACTCTACTCTACTCTACTGTACTCTACTGTACTCTACTACTCTACTCTACTCTACTGTACTCTACTGTACTCTACTCTACTCTACTGTACTCTACTGTACTCTACTGTACTCTACTCTACTCTACTCTACTCTACTCTACTCTACTCTACTCTACTGTACTCTACTCTACTCTACTGTACTCTACTCTACTCTACTCTACTCTACTCTACTCTACTCTACTGTACTCTACTCTACTCTACTCTACTCTACTCTACTGTACTCTACTCTACTACTCTACTCTACTCTACTCTACTCTACTCTACTACTCTACTCTACTCTACTCTACTCTACTCTACTATTCTCCACTCCACTCTACTACTCTACTGTTACTCTACTTTATGAAACCGTGGCATGTTGTGTTGAGATGGGAAAGGATCACTGTGTAATATTTTTAGTAGTGAATTTCCAGAATCCATGCGCTACACAGTGCAATACCTACTCTGGCCACCATCCTACACAGTGCAATACCTACTCTGGCCACCATCCTACACAGTGCAATACCTACTCTGGCCACCATCCTACACAGTGCAGTACCTACTCTGGCCACCATCCTACACAGTGCAATACCTACTCTGGCCACCATCCTACACAGTGCAGTACCTACTCTGGCCACCATCCTACACAGTGCAATACCTACTCTGGCCACCATCCTACACAGTGCAATGCCTACTCTGGCCACCATCCTACACAGTGCAATACCTATCCTGGCCACCATCCTACACAGTGCAATACCTACTCTGGCCACCATCCTACACAGTGCCTCTTTAAGTCTGTGTGTTTTTTCTTCTTGTTCTGCAGGAGCAGTTTGAGTTTGTGCTGACCACAGTGGCAGAGGAGGTGAACGGCATCCTGAAGGCGCTACCACAGTGAAAAGACTACAAGTGAAGATGGCCGCCCTACTGGGAGACTCTGGCTTTGTCGGCCATGTTTGTAGTGTTTGTGTCAGAGGAAAATATTGGCTGAATCTCAAATGGTGCACTTGTGCACTTTAGTGTTCATGTTTCAGTGCGCATGTCGTATTAGTTACGCACTGAAACATAGTGCCCGAAGTGCACAAGTGCACCATTTGAGATTCAGCCATTGTCACCCGAAGGCGCTACCACAGTGATGCCCCAGAGGGCGCTAAAACACAAACTACACACAGATACACACACAGACACACACACACAAACTACACACAGACACATACACACAAACATCATACACAGACATACACAACAGTAACACACATTATGATGCCGATACACAGACACAGGCTTGGTCAAATATCAAATGCAAATGTAAATAGACACACAAACACACACACAGACATACACACACAGAAACATGCAGACACACACACACATAGAGAAACACAAAACCCACGATTACACTAAATGCAAATTCCTGGATATTGTGTGCCGTCGTGAGTGATCCTACTGTAAAAAAAAAAAAAAAACACTGACAAATACGCTGTCATTGAAATTCATATCAGTGTACCAGTGATGTATTGATATTGGTCCCCTTGTAAACAATTAAATAAAACATGTGTGTGTTTGAGTGTAAGCATTGATTGTCCTGTTACTATGCCAATAGTCTAGAATAGAGATGTTGTGCCTTGTCTGAATCCTTTTTGATGAACAAGTTCCGGTTCCTTCCTTTCGGTTCCTGTTCCTGAGCGGTTCCGGTTCCTTCCTTTCGGTTCCTGTTCCTGAGCGGTTCCATTTTCATTTCCTAGAGGTCCTGAATTAAACTTGCAGTTACCCAAAGTGGCCAGTAGATGGCGTAACAGATCTGAGGGGCGCACGTTGTGACTAGCAATAGCGGGTTAATGGCATTTCTATGCAGCAATAGCGGGTTAATGGCATTTCTATGCAGCATTCATGGTAAATAGCAATAGCTGGTTAATGGCATTCATGGTAAACTGTACGCTGTAATATGCTCTCTTTCAGTTGTCCTGTCGACACGGCTTGTATAATTACAGACGGTTTTGATTAGAGATGGGAAAAGGCAGGATAATAGGGTTTTTCAGAGGATCCGGATCCGGCAGGATCTTAAGCAGTGGATCCGGTATCTGGCAGTTAAAAATCCTAAAACTCAGGATCTGGTGCATCTCTAGTTTTTAGCCTTGGCTTTTCAGTCAGTCTTTCACAACCCCAATCACTGCATGGAGTGAAAGCCCTTTGGAAGCGGCCGTTGCAGGCAGTTTGTCAGCAAGCCAATGAGTCTAAAAACTAGTTTGAGCCAATGTAATAAAAAAGGGCCCACGTGTGCAAGTAGACTATGTGTTTCAACCCTTTCGTAAGATCCGGTATCCGGTTCCGGATCCGGCAGGATCTTAAGCAGTGTATCTGGCATCCGGCAGGATCCTAAAAATCAGGATCCGGTGCATCTCTAGTTTTGATATTGGTAAAAATGACTTATGTTTGATTAAAACTGTTCTGCGGTAGGGTGCAAATTCACTTGTTAAACAGTTAAAAATCTTGGGGTCCTCATTGACAGTGACCTAAATTTCAACAGTCACATGAAAGCTATTACTAAGTCTGCATTCTATCACATAAAAAACGTCTCTAAATTTAGGGGCCTGATGTCTAAACATGATCTGGAGAAGCTAATAATACATGCCTTCATTTCTAGTAAAGTCGATTACTGTAACAGTCTGTTTACTGGCCTCCCAAATAAGACCATTAAACAGCTTCAACTGGTACAAAATGCAGCTGCAAGGGTTCTTACAAAGACAAGGAAGTTTGACCACATTACTCCAATTTTAAGATCGCTGCATTGGCTCCCAGTAAGC
The DNA here is from genome assembly GCF_034702125.1 of Engraulis encrasicolus. Classification (NCBI taxonomy): domain Eukaryota; kingdom Metazoa; phylum Chordata; class Actinopteri; order Clupeiformes; family Engraulidae; genus Engraulis; species Engraulis encrasicolus. The sequence goes on from NC_085872.1 coordinate 51,377,401, forward strand.
TACAGAATTGATTTTAAGGCAATGCTACTTGTATTTAAATCATTAAATGGAATGGGACCCACATATCTACTGGATATGTTTCAGCTGTATGCACCGGCCAGGTCACTAAGGTCAACGGAGAAGAATTTGCTGGTGATTCCAAAAGTCAAAACAAAATGTGGAGAGGCAGCCTTTAGCTTCTATGCTTCAAAGCTTTGGAACCAGCTTCCAGATGACGTAAAAAATGCACCCACTATTGATAGCTTTAAATCTAGACTCAAGACAAAGCTGTTCTCAGATGCTTTCTTAAATTATTGAATGAAAAGACGGTAAAATAAGAGAAGTAAATTAGTAAAATAAGAATTGTTTTTCAAGGTTTTATGTTTATTTATGTTTTATTTTATTATTATTTTTACCTTATGTTTTATCTTAATGTTTTAAATGTTTTTTTTTGACTCTAATTCATTTCCCTGTTTTCCTTTCATTTACATTTGTTAACTTTGTGAAGCACATTGAGTTGCACCTGTGTATGAAATGCGCTATATAAATAAATTTGCCTTGCCTTGCCTTGCCTTGGTATCAATCCCATGACAAATGTTACAGGAGTAATTTTTTTTAAAGGTACACTGTGTAAGATATTTAGTTGTTTATTTCCAGAATTCATACTACACATTCACTGTTCGCTTTTTCATGAATACGTACCACCACCATGAAATTCTAAGTATTGATTATGACTGGGAAAATTGCACTTTTCATACATGAAAAGGGGGATCTTTGGTCATGGTCCGCCGTTTTGAATTTCCTGAAATAGACATTTTTAGCTGAAAAAAAGACTGTACTTGGGCCATACTAGAACATATTAGTTTATTACTTAGTACACTCATGAAAAGATCAAATTTGGCAATAGGCAGCCCAGTTTCAATGAGCAGCATAGTTGCAGTACCTTTTTTCACCATTTCCTGCACAGTGTACCTTTAATGTAGCCTATGATACCCAGTCTGCTGAGAGCTTACCAAAACAGAGACGTAGGATTGCCACATTTGAGTGGTAAAAAAACGGGAAACATGGTGTGAGCATGAAAGATTAATTATATGTGTTTATTTCAATGGGGTAGTATGGGGGAGTGCATTACAAAAAGAGGGGACAGTTATTCCTCTATCCAGGACAGACCATAACAAACCGGGACACCCTGTAACCTACACAAGTCACAGCCGGCTGATGTCAACATGTGAACTCTAGCCAGCAACTGGACTCAAAGCATTAGGTCTAGGCCAGGGGTGCCCAACCTTTATTTCAAAATGATCAACATTTGGTATAAAAGGCATATATGATGAAGCATTATCAAATGCCTTCAGTGGTGCAAATTAAAAAAGGGCTCAGAAATTCAGCATTTGTTATGGGCAAATAGTAATTAAGTTCACTCTACTATGAAAGAGAGGGAGAGAGAGAGAGAGAGAGAGAGAAAGAGAAAGAGGTCATTGGATTGGTTAAGACACCTGTTAAGAGTGACTTCTTCTATGAAGGTTTTTTTTCCAGCTCTCCATGACAGTAGCACAGCAAAGGCTTTCTATTGTGACTTTGGCCAATCGTTTTTCCTATAACTGGAGCAAGAAACAGCATAAATTGAAGTGAATTCCATACATAACATGTCAACTACTAATACGCAGCACGCGATGTAAACGATTAGCGATGATTCATGCGGTTAGCGATTTGGACAAAGTTCCTTGCATTTCGCCGCGTCATAACGCATCGTGGCGCGCGTGTTCTGTTACTCACCCGATGTTACATGTTTGCGCACATGAACCAACTTCAATACCCTCACGGTCATTTAATAATGCTTTCCCCTCATTCTGTGTTACCCTGAGACTAATTATCTAACCAATACAGTACCAGCAGCTTGATATAGCCTACTTTTGAAAGACAGTCTTTTTCCTGTCACATTCCAATCTCGCGATCGACTGCCACTCCCCTCGAGATCGACTGGTAGCCCGCGATCGACTGGTCTAGGCCTACTACATACAACATTACATCAATGGTACAGAAATCAAAGTCTTGTTCGACCATGCAGACGTCCCTAAATACTGTATTAAACTTACCTTTAAACTTTCCTGGACCCCGGAACATCTCGTAATTCATGTAATCCACATTATCCCCATTGTCACATAGCCAAGCCAGTGCTGCTAACTAGGGCTGCTAACTAGTCAGCCATATCATGAATTCATGCTTTTTTTTTGTTTTGACGGAAATGTTCTATGAAACAGTCTAGGTGAAATGTCAAACTGGAATGGTCCCTCTGATGTGTAATTTAAAACCCCTGCACTGTATGTTCAGTAAAGCAGTTAACAAAAGTACAATTAATTCCAGCACATAATTGTAACATAAACTTCCTCTAAAGAACAGTTTGCTATAATGTTCTGACCTGTTCAAGAAGGTTCACAGGGGAAACAAGTTTGGGGGAATGACAGGGATATTGCAGAATATTTATTCAGGACAATTCAAGTGCAAAGTTGGATGTGAAACAAACTCATTCAAATACCATATAACAGGTATATGACATTAATGTCAATAATAATAATAACGAGAGCAACAATCAATTCATTCATTATATATATATATTGATATATTTGATACATTGGGTTGGAGACCATGTCCTGGAATAGAATCAGCAGAATGAAATATCAGCAGAATGAAATCAGCTGGCTTGTCAATTGTTTAAATGATGTTTAAGCACAGACTCCAGCGCCGTTTGATGGCTCTGACAGTCAGACATGACCTTGGTGTCCTCAATGTTACATGACCTTGGTGTCCTCAATGCTACTTGACCTCGGTGTCCTCAATGCTAGTTACAGGGCTGCTGGTGACCTTGGTGTCCTCAATGTTAGTTACGGGGCTGCTGACAGTCAGACTTTAGGAACCGAAACATGGAGCCGACAGACAAGACGCTTGTCGTCCCCTGAGGATCTTGACAATTAAGTCGGTGCTATGAAGGATCCGAATTCCGGTGCCCTGTCAATGTTGACTGCTACCATGGAGGTAAAATTGCACTGCCATACTTAGAGAATGGTTGAAAGTACAACGGAAAGATAAAACTCAATTATTTAACTCAAGGGGATATGTAATATGAGCTTATTTTAAAAAATGGGACAGTATCACTTTAAGTAATAACAATGTCAACACTACGTAGATGTAATTTTAATGAATGTAGATTACACATTACTGTATGTAAATTATGATAATGTATGCAAACCCACATTACATGTTCTACACCTATTAGACATACTACACATCAATATCATTTCACTACCTGAAAATCTGAACTCATGTTTCAAATTAAAATTGAAATTCCATATTACAAATCAATCTTGCACGTTTTGAATGAACAATTCCACAATACTTATTCAAATGTGTTTATATCTACTTTATTATAGCAAAAAAAGGTTACATTAAAGGTACATGAACAATACTAGGTATCATATGATAAATTCATATTTAGAAATGGTACATTCATAAAGTTCAATAAATAAATAACTGTTATTTTGTCAACATTTTCAGAATAAAATTCTATACAGTGTTAACCAACATCCATTTGAAGTTAATTTGTGGGTGTGGTCTCACAGCTACATTTGACATATAAATAAACATACAGTATACTGTGAGAATTACATTCCATGATGTCTACAGTGATTAGATTCGACTTGATCTATTCCGTACGCGTTATAGTATGACTATAAATATTAGGAGTATTGTATTATTACATCATATTATTATATTATAATATTATATTCCATATAGTAACTGTTATGAAACACATACGAATGCAAAGTAACTTTACACATCTAATATGCAGGAACATATTACATTACATTACATCACATGTTTTGTAACATTCTTTAAAACGTTTTCTCAATCCTTTGTAAATATATGTATTTAATTATGTTAGTGAGTTTAGAGCAGGGGTGGGCAACCTTTTTCATTGAAGGGGCCAATTCAAATTCCTCCAAGGCCCTTTAGAAGTCCTCCAAGGGCGGTTCTATGAACACAAACCAGGAATTCCCCCTGCATTTTAGGTCTATATTGAAGGCTGCCACCTTCACAACAACTTTCATTAGGTCCAATGAAAAAATAACTTAATTGTATTGCAAATATTATTTACTTACAAAACATGTTATATTTCGTGTGAATCTGCTTAACATTAAAATTATATCGGGCCGGATAAGACAGCCTCAAGTGTTGTAAACGGACCTCGAGACATCAGTTCCCCACCCCTGCGGACCTCGAGACATAGGTTCCCCACCCCTGCGGACCTCGAGACATTGGTTCCCCCCCCCTGCGGACCTCAAGACATCAGTTCCCCCCCCCTGCGGACCTCGAGACATAGGTTCCCCCCCCTGCGGACCTCGAGACATCAGTTCCCCCCCCCTGCGGACCTCGAGACATCGGTTCCCCACCCCTGCGGACCTCGAGACATCAGTTCCCCCCCCCTGCGGACCTCGAGACATAGGTTCCCCGCCTCCCCCCTGGCCCTCGAGACATCGGTTCCCCACCCCTGGCCCTCGAGACATTGGTTCCCCACCCCTGCGGACCTCGAGACATCAGTTGCCCCCCCTCCCCCCTGGCCCTCGAGACACACTAGGTTCCCCACCCCTGCTGCCCTCGAGACATCAGTTCCCCACCCCTGCTGCCCTCGAGACATCAGTTCCCCCCCTCCCCCCTGGCCCTCGAGACACACTAGGTTCCCCACCCCTGCTGCCCTCGAGACATCAGTTCCCCACCCCTGCTGCCCTCGAGACATCAGTTCCCCCCCTCCCCCCTGGCCCTCGAGACACACTAGGTTCCCCACCCCTGCTGCCCTCGAGACATCAGTTCCCCACCCCTGCGGACCTCGAGACATAGGTTCCCCGCCTCCCCCCTGGCCCTCGAGACATTGGTTCCCCACCCCTGCTGCCCTCGAGACATAGGTTCCCCACCCCTGCTGCCCTCGAGACATCAGTTCCCCCCCTCCCCCCTGGCCCTCGAGACATAGGTTCCCCACCCCTGCTGCCCTCGAGACATCGGTTCCCCACCCCTGCGGACCTCGAGACATTGGTTCCCCCCCCTGCGGACCTCAAGACATCAGTTCCCCCCCTCCCCCCTGGCCCTCGAGACATAGGTTCCCCACCCCTGCGGACCTCGAGACATCGGTTCCCCACCCCTGCGGACCTCGAGACATCAGTTCCCCCCTCCCCCCTGGCCCTCGAGACATCGGTTCCCCACCCCTGCGGACCTCGAGACATCAGTTCCCCCCCTCCCCCCTGGCCCTCGAGACATCGGTTCCCCACCCCTGCGGACCTCGAGACATCAGTTCCCCACCCCTGCGGACCTCGAGACATAGGTTCCCCGCCTCCCCCCTGGCNCTCGAGACATCGGTTCCCCACCCCTGCGGACCTCGAGACATCAGTTCCCCCCCTCCCCCCTGGCCCTCGAGACATCACTTCCCCCCCTCCCCCCTGGCNCTCGAGACATCGGTTCCCCACCCCTGCTGCCCTCGAGACATTGGTTCCCCACCCCTGCTGCCCTCGAGACATAGGTTCCCCATCCCTGCGGACCTCGAGACATAGGTTCCCCACCCCTGCTGCCCTCGAGACATCGGTTCCCCACCCTGCCATACAGTAAGATGGTGCAGTGTGCTATGTGATGCTATGGGATGGTGCAGTGTGCTATGTGATGCTATGGGATGGTGCAGTGTGCTATGTGATGCTATGGGATGGTGCAGTGTGCTATGTGATGCTATGTGATGGTGCAGTGTGCTATGTGATGCTATGGGATGGTGCAGTGTGCTATGTGATGCTATGTGATGGTGCAGTGTGCTATGTGATGCTATGGGATGGTGCAGTGTGAGCTACTTGTCCACCTCCCCTTGGGTGTCGCCTTTAATGGTACATGTGTATCTTATTCCAACATTTAGCATTGCTAGCTGGCTGGTCCCATATGATGATTGGAGGTAGAGTGTTGTGTAGTCAGAAAAACACTGGTATAGCTTGTAAATCTGATTTGATATTGCGGCTAACAAAACTAGGGTTATCTCTTTCGACCTTCAAGAAGCTAGTCAAGACCCTTCTCTACCCTCCTCTTGTTTTCAGATCCACCATGTCAACACCACACCAGCTTTCCATCAAGCTTTAGATACTATTTTAAATAGTTTATATCCCTGAAAAGAAAATCAATATACTATGTCATCTAGTGATCTAGGCTAGCGATAGCCATCACTTACATGATTACTCTGAAGAGGCCATTTTTGTAGTTCAATAGCCATGTCTTGCTATGGATTTCAATGGGAGAAAAGGCTACACATGCTAGATGGTAATGGCTATTTCAATATCCCTCTGGCGTGGCCGCTGTAAGTTGACGTGTTCCAGTTGTCCCGGCGAATCAGAGACGTCGAACTTGACGGCCTTGTACTTGGCCAAAATCTTCATCAGGGGGCGGAGCTTCAGCCACCACTGGTCACGCGGTATACGGTGCCTGTGGAGGGCCAAAAGGAAGGGGGGGGGGGAAGTTTCAGAATGAAATTCTGCCTGAGCGCTATAGACCTTGGGAACTTGGGACCTTGGGAAAATGAGTTTCAAAGATGCATGAGCTCCATGAGCGCTATATTTTCAATAATTTATTTTTCAATTTGACTGGCGTTTCGGCGCACCTGCGCCGCCCTCAGAGTCAAAAGGTTTTGACTCTGAGCAAGGCGCAGGTGCGCCGAAACGTCACATTGGAAATGTTTCAAAAGGATGTATAAAAGGTATTAATCTCAAAATATGCAAATCAGATTATTAATATAAATAATAATTAATGTATTACTACCTTTCTTCTGTAGAAGATTTTGACTGTTAACACCAAGAACGTAAGCATGTTTCTAACACGACCAGAGGGTTAATACATCTTTAATTTTATGGGCATCTGTGGGTTGCTTCCAAACATAATCTCACTGTATTTATTTACATAGTGATAATAAAAGCGCTCTACTCTACTCTATATTGTATTTATTGGGTTGGGGGGCCCTTTCCGATGATTTTGTCCTGGGCCCAGCCAAAGCTGTCAGCGGCCCTGTATATGCACATATCCGCCTGTAATAAAATCAGGGGTGCCTTTCTCGAAACTGGTCTCATAGGCATCCATGTTAACTGCTAGCTTGGAGGTAAAGTTTGCACTGCCGTACTCAGAGAACGGTTGAAAGTACAGGAAAAAGGTATAACCCAATCATTTAACTGAAGGAGGTGTAAAATAAGCTTATTTCCAAAAATTGGACAGTATGCAATATTATGTGTGTCTTACACAAAGTCGGTCTCGTCCTTCAGCTGTGTGACGGGTTGGAATGTCATGGCCCTCCGTCTCATTCCCAACAGACATGCCGAGTCCTCAGTGTTAGCATACACACGCCCTGATGACACACACAGACATGTTCGTAGTTCAGTAGTCATGTCTTGGAATGGATTTCAATGGATAAAAAGACTACATACTAGGTTGCCTGTAGAGGCCATTGTTTTGTAGTTCAATTGCCATGTTGTGTTTCAATGGGTTTCAATGGGAGAAAAGACTACAGATGGCTATCTGAAGAGGCCATTTTTGTAGGTCAATAGCTGTGTCTTTTAATGGGTTTCAATGGGAGAAAAGACTACATTTACCTTCGTGGTAGAAGTCCTGCAGGCGTTTGGAGATCCACTGCATGGCCTTGGCTCCGATCTTGGTGCCGAAGTTTCGGTCGAACGGGGACGGACAACCACCCTGTACACACACACACACACACAGAGAAACACACACACACACACACACACACACACACACACACACACACACACACACAAGCACACACACACACACACAAGCACACACACACACACACACACACACACACACACACACACACACACACACACACACACACACACACACACACACACACACACACACACACACACACACATTTTTTTTTTAAAGTCTGGGGTGTCCACAGTTTCGCTCCTGGATATATTTTTTCTGCTTATTTTTGTTCCAACTTCATTTCTAATGTAAAAACATATTGTGTCACTGCTTTGTGGAATTAATGCAAAGCTGTCGTTGAGGCCGGTGAAGTGTGACTGAGTTACCAGGACAGTTTTCAAAGTGAGATGTTAGAATCCTTTTCGTTGTATTTTATGATTTCATGACAGGATAACGTTTCGACCTCAACAGTCTTCTTTAGATTCTCCAAGACTCTGGGGGGTACATTTTAGCAAACTATATAAAATTAGTGTTTGTGCGTTTAGAGCACATCAACAAATTTATTGAATCCAACTGCATCCTTAGGCACTTTTTGTAGTTCAATAGCCACGTCTTACAATGGATGTCATTGGGAGAAAGAACTACTCACAAGGCTGCCTGAAGAGGCCATTTTGTAGTTCAATAGCCATGTCTCATAATGGGTTTCAATGGTAGAGAATACTACACACAAGGCTGCCTGTAGAGGCCATTGTGTAGTTCAAAAGACGTGTCTTACAATGTGTTTCAATGAGACAAAAGACTACACACAGATTGAGTAATTTTGGAAAGCATAAGCACAGCCATACTTGTAAGTACAGTAAGTACAGTATTAGCATATAATGATACTTAATTATAATATATTTTTTTAATTTTCATTAATACAAAAAATGCAGGAAAATAAGGCAAAATATGAATTCCCTGTAGTTTACATGATTAGGTTAGGGTCCCCTTTCCTTTGGAAGGATTTCTGTTTTGACAGTAATTGTGACTTTATAAACTATTTTATTCACACCCAGCTTAAAAACAACCTGAAGACCACAAGTGCTATATTGTTTAGCGAAACCATTTTCGGATTTGCAAAAAATATCTTTTTACTTTAAAAATATGTAGATGGTCTGAAAAAAAAAACACAGAAAGCCTTGATGAAATACATTAACATTAAGGTTTGACACAGATGTTTCAATGTGATGAACTACAAATGCTTGCTAACCTGCTAAACAAATTCGAAATTAATTTTTTAAAACTACAAATGTTTGTTGATACTACTAAGCTACTAGGCCAGTCAATCTAGCGTTTGACCCGCGACTAATTGCAATAGTAATGATTCCAAGCTTTTTGTAAGGCCTAGGTATGTCTAAATAGCATAATAAAAATCTACAGCTTAATATTTAGTGGAACATACTTTTTTTTCAAGGTCAAAGTTGGCGTTTTCCAATTCATTTCCCCATAGGGAGACAATATAGGAGATACTTGGGGAATAGGCTAAACTTTTAAACAACGAGATATCAATTTGAAACTGTCAAAGTAATTTACTCAAGCAAACACAAATATTGTTTGTATTGCAAGTTCTCTGATATATGATGATTAAAATGCAAATTAGATCACATCTACTTAAATATGTGACAAATTATGCAACATCAGGCAAAACATAAAACAAATTGCAAAAATAATGATTCACACTTTTTATTGATATTTTACCCACCCCTACATCACATATGAAAAATCTACCTCCATCACTTTAGTGGAACATACTTTTTTGAAGGTCAGAAGTTGCAGATTTCCAATGCATTTTGCTATTTAGTGGGTAAAATCGGATACTTTTGACCTTGGGAAAAGTATGTTCCACTGAATTGATGAAAGTAGATTTTTAATATGTGATGCAGAGGGGTTGAAGGATCAATATAATGTATGAACCATTACTATTGCAATTTATTTTATGCTTGGTCTGCTACCACAGATTCTCACATATTTTAGTACATATGACCTCATTTGCATATTTCATCATCATATTTCAGAAAGCTTGCAATACAAAAATTGTTTGCCTGAATGTGAGTTACCAACTGTGAAAGTTTCAAATGAATATGTCATAGTTTAAAATTTTACCCTATTCACCTTGTATCTCCTATATTGTCTACCTATGGAGTTCCAAAAGTATGTTCCACTAAATATAAAGCTGTAGATGTTTAATATGAGATACAAGGGGGTTTAAGGGTCACTTAAAAGTAGGAACCATTGCTATTGCAATTTGGGCCTTTTAGAGCTAGAATGACTGGCCTATACCTTGACTGCCAGTGATGTTAATCTTTGGCCATCAATGGTGGACTTTTAATATGGACTTCAGAGTGCCTCGGACCCTCTTTCTCTCTCTCTACTACAACTTTGGAAACCGATGAGCACCTGAAAGTTTTCACATTATTACCCCACAGACATTATTACCCCACATTATTACCCCACATTATTACCCCACATTATTACAGACACAGCTCATCTATTCTCTTTCCCTGCTCTGGTGTTGATGATCTTACTTGTAGTTTGCTGCTGAAGGGTTTACTCAGAAGTTTTGAAGTGATCAATTACAAATTCTAAGTGTGTTACCTATCGCATGATCCATGATATTGTGATTGTTAAATCTGTGGACCTAATGATGTTGTTAGGGCTAATTTGTAGTTCATTTTTGAAGGTGTCACATAGACATATCAGTGTGGAAAACTACAAATGTTAAGTGTTGCTAACCTGTTGCATGTGTCCCAGGACATTCTTACGGCAGTCAAAGACTCCCTTCCCCTCCTCCGAGTACAGCTGGTAGATGAAGTCGGTGGTGTAGCTCTCATTGCAGCTTTCGTTCCTGTAGTTCAATAGCCAGAATTTACAATGAGTTTCAATGGGGAAAAAACTGCAAGAATGGCGTCATTGTGAGCGGCCATTTCGGGCCATTTGCAGTGCAATAGTTGTGCTTTACAATGGGTTTCAACCAGAGGAAAATCCACACACTAGGCCACCTGAAGAGATCATTGTTTGTAGTTTAATAGCCACGTCTTATAATGGGCGTTAATGGGAGAAAAGACTACACACTAGCCTGTAGCATATTTAGCATTCTGTGTGCGACTTGTAATGAAGAGCATTTAAACAGCAATATGCAAAGTGTAAGAACATACCCACACACGCACACACACACACACACACACACACACACACACACACACACACACACACACACACACACACACACACACACACACACACACACACACAGACACACACACACACACACACACACACACACACACACACACACACACACATAGAGTACATGCTCACATAGAGATACACATTCATACACATGTACCTATACCTATGTATGCGTATGTGCAAAATATATGTACATACTAGGAAGCCGCTTACACGTATATGGATATTTCTGAAAATGTTTTGGTTTTTCTCTCTTGTTTACACATGAACAGAGTTTTACAAGGCACATTTCCAAATAAAATGCACCGGTCACAGTGGAGTTTTCATTGTATTATCCAGATGTCGTGTTTGTAATCGGATACACATTCACATTTAAAAATATCCAAATGCGTGTAACCTAGTGGTGTTTCAAATTTTGACGGAAAGCAAGGCCAATTTTTGATCAGTCTTTATTAGGCAATACAATCAAATACTGAACAGCATTCTATTAGCTGTTGTGGGTATCACTCCTCGCAGGCTTCAGCGCTTTGAAGCACTTTCATTTTGGCAGTTGTGGGCAGTCGTGGATAAGTGGTTAGGATGTCAGACATGTTAGCCCAAAGGTTGCCGGTTCAAGTCCCGACCCGCCAGGTCGGTGGGGTGAATAATTAACTTGTGCTCTCCCCCATCCTCCTCCATGACAGAGGTACCCCAAGCATGGTAGTGTCCCGCCGCACTGCTCCCTTGGGGCACCGTTGGGGGCTGCCACTTTGCACGGGTGTCCCGCCGCACTGCTCCCTTGGGGCACCGTTGGGGGCTGTCACTTTGCACGGGTGAGGCACAAATGCAAATTTGTTGCCGAATCGATAATTGCTGACACCACTAGTGTAACCAGATACTACATAAGCCATACAAACACAGACCAACAGCTGACGCTGACCTGTCATTGGAGTTCTCATTCCTGCAAATGTCCCAAACACACACACACACACACACACATAGACAAACATGCAAATACAAGCACACACCGACAGACAAGACATTCATGTTTAGAAGATCACAGTGATGATCAAGGACCTTCAGACTAACACTAAAGCCTGGCTCAAACTACACTACTGTCAGCCCGATTCTCAGCTGAAAACCCCCCTTAAGACAATCGGTGCAACATTACCCCCCCAGGACCACCGCAGGCGATTGTCGGGCAAGATTTCCTCATCGTGACAAACGTTCTTAGAACTTTGACAGCTCAAAGAGTCGCCGAAAGCAAATCCTGGAAATCAAACAGTTTGATATTTACAACTGGAAATAGAGCGTCGGGCATTGTCTTGGTGGTTGACAGGGATTTGTGTGCGGTGCACCCCGACGTCAAAATCGGACACACAATTGGGAGTCGTGTAATTTGAGCCTGGCTGAAGGCACAGAAACACTAGCACGAGCAGAGGTGGCCAGAGTAAAAGTGTATTACAAGAGAAGAATATTGTGCAATATCACAACTGTATTTATAGAGTAAGTAAAACACTAGCACAGGATTTCACACCAGTTACACCAGATGTAATATCAGAGCTGTATTTATAGAGTAAGTAAAACACTAGCACAGGATTTAACACCAGTTACACCAGATGTTCCACTGCAGGGTAGCCTGGTAAACCGGCGCCACCCACTGGACGCTGAAATTTCTTCAGCTGCGAGTGGGCCTGGCCTCAAATCTGAGAACGTTTTGAACACTTTGCCCTGAGTCTGGCAAACCCAATCACAGCGCAGAGATTTATTTTGAATCAAATCGGGCGGGGTTTTGAGGGAGTGACGACGAATCTCGCAACACCGTTGGGAAAGCACATCAACGGCAAAGATCGACGATTGGTCAGAGTGCCGGCACGGTTTGAACAAACAACAGTTGTTCTCATCAACAATCTTCGGAGGTATCGTTCATCGGGGCCAGACTAAATTACTCCGGTCTCACATTTAGGCTGGTTTATCAGGCTACCTAGTGGAGTGGCTAGACGTTATTACACCTAGTGGGGTGGGTAGTGGGGTGGGTAGGTGTTACTGCACCTAGTGGGATGGGTAGGTGGTATTGCTAAAAAAAACAAACAACAACAAAAAAATGCCCTGATGAAGACAATGGGTCGAAATGTGTAGGCAAGCAACCAGTGTTAAATAAAGGCTTTTTAACTTTAGTAAAGAGTGCCTCAAAAAGTGTTTTTTATCTTTATTTTTTTTGATCCAACCAGTGCATAATCAGGTATATCACTCTATAGCAACTTGAGATCTTGGCCACCTCTGCACACAACAATACAAACACGGAAACACACCAGGACTGGATTAGTAATCTATTATACACCTAGGGCAGAATTAGAGGGGACCCCCCCCCAGACACCAGGGCAGGATTAGAGGGGACCCCTCTCTGTCCCCCTCTCACCCTCTCTGCCCTCCTCTCTGCCCCCCTCCCCTCTCCTCTCCCTCTCTGCCTCCCTCTCCCTCTCTGTCCCCTTTCCTTCTCTCCCCCTCCCCCTCTCTGCCCCCTCTCCTCCCTTTCTCCTCTTTCCCTCTCTGCCCACTCAACCCTTCACATCTCTTCATTGAGGCCTATGGTCCCCAACCCTTCACATCTCTTCACTGAGGCCTATGGTCCTCCACCCTTCACATCTCTTCACTGAGGCATATGCTCGGTAGCCCTTCCTTTCTCCCCGTTCCCCAATTAGTCTCATTTTGATTGTGTAAAGCGACCTTGTGCTCCATGAAACATGTTATAAAAATCTCAAATTATTTATAACAACAACAATGATAATAGTAGTAATAATAATAACAACAATAATAATAATAAATGGGAGAAAAGACTACACACTAAGCTACCTGAAGAAGCCATTTTTGTAGTTCAATAGCCACGTCTTATAATGGGTTTCAATGGGTGTCAATGGGAGAAAAGACTACACACTAGGCTACATGAAGAAGCCAGGTTTGTCGTCCAATAGCCAGGCCTTATGTCTGAGCCATTTTCTGGTTTCCTTCCAGCCCTGGCATACACACACTAGCAGACACCAAATATCTCTACCTCGTACACACAGGTGAAATATCACTCACGAGTCTAAAGACACTGATGTGTGTGTGCCTTCAACCATCACCCATCAAACCCACCACACACACACACACACACACACACGCACACGCACACGCACACGCACACGCACACGCACACGCACACGCACACACACACACACACACACACACACACACACACACACACACACACACACACAGGCACACAAAGAATAGCTGCCACTCTTTCAAAAGCTAATGGGCCACCCCAAGAGGTAATTTCTGTAGATCAATTGTCAGGTCATATAATGAGTTTCAAATATGGGTGAAAATACCTCACACTAGGCTACCTGAAGAGGCCATTTTTGTAGTTCAATAGCCACGTCTTATAATGGCTTTCAATGGGAGAAAAGAATACACTCTACCATTTTTGTAGTTCAATAGTCATCTTTTAAAAGGGGTTCCAATGGGAGAAAAGACTACATACAAACCTGAGGACAAGTCCCCTCTGAATGCTGGTCTTCATCTTTTCCCTCATGTGCTCCACATTCATCTGGGGAACAGTAAATAACAACAATGATGATTACTATAATAATTGGAATAATAACAATAGTAATAGTAGTGATTGTGTTTGTGGTTGTGTTTATGTGTCTGTGTGTGTGTTTCAAAAGGGTTTTTACATTAAAAAGCTAAATCGATATAAAACGATGTGCGTTAGAAAGTTGATGGCAGGGGAGGGAGGGGAGGCAGGGGAGGTTTACTGACGTTCTACTGATACTGTATGAGGCTTCAGGAGGTTTACTAGTGTTCTTCTGATAATGTATGAGGCTTCAGGAGGGAGGTTTACTAATGTTCTACTGATACTGTATGAGGCTTCAGGAGGGAGGTTTACTAACGTTCTACTGATACTGTATGAGGCTTCAGGAGGTTTACTAACGTTCTACTGATACTTTGTGAGGCTTGAGGAGGTTTACTAGCGTTCTACTGATACTGTATGAGGCTTCAGGAGGGAGGTTTACTAACGTTCTACTGATACTGTTTGAGGCTTCAGAAGGTTTACTAGCGCTCTACTGATACTGTATGAGGCTTCAGGAGGGAGGTTTACTAACGTTCTACTGATACTGTATGAGGCTTCAGGAGGGAGGTTACTAACGCTCTACTGGTACTGTATGAGGCTTCAGGAGGGAGGTTTACTAACGTTCTAGTGATACTGTATGAGGCTTCAGGAGGGAGGTTTACTAACGTTCTATTGATACTGTATGAGGCTTCAGGAGGGAGGTTTACTGACGTTCTACTGATACTGTATGAGGCTTCAGGAGGGAGGTTTACTGACGTTCTACTGATACTGTATGAGGCTTCAGGAGGGAGGTTTACTGACGTTCTACTGATACTGTATGAGGCTTCAGGAGGTTTACTGACGTTCTACTGATACTGTATGAGGCTTCAGGAGGGAGGTTTACTGACGTTCTACTGCTGAACTCTAATAGTTAGCATTCAAAGGCCTTTTTCAAAGATTTCTTCTCTATAAAGTTAAAGGATACAGCTTGGAAGTGATTAAAGAAAATCCAGGTAGGCACAGAATCTACGACTCAAGACTTCTGACACTTGCTCCAAAATATGGTGATGCGTCTCGCGCAGCTTATTTTCTCTCTCCACAAACTGCTGATACTATTCTGTTGGAGTGTTGATGGGAAACTACCACATCTTTTGTAGTTCAATAGCCACGTCTTATAGTGGATTTCAATGGGAGAAAAGACTACAGACTAGGCTACCTGAAGAGGCAAGTTTTGTAGTTCAATATAGCCACCTCTTATGATGGGTTTTAATGAGAGCTGACCCTGATGAAGGTGTAAGCCAAAGCGTTGGTAACTGCATTAAGTTCAGAGTGTCCGACGACCATTCTTTTCAAGTTGGGTTTTAATGAGAGAAAAGACTACACATACCTGTAAATCGCGGATGTCGAAGGGTTCCTCGTATATATATGCGGCGTCTGCGCCGGCAGCTAGCCCTCCGATGCTAGCGAGGTAGCCGCAGTAGCCGCCCATGGTCTCTATGATGAAGACACGACGCTTGGTCCCACTAGCGGACTGCTTGATGCGGTCGCACGTCTGGAGAGATGGAGGCAGAGGGAGGGAGAGGGAGAGGGAAAGGAAGATGAGGAAGGAAAGAAAGACAAAGAGGGAGCAAGAGAGTAATATTTTAACCCCTGAATAAGCTAGATAGACATTTTTTGACTTTTGTAGTTCAGTAGCCAGGTCTTACAATGGGTTTCAATGGGAGAATAGACTACACACTAGGCTACCTTAACAGGGGTGTTAATGGCTGGCCATTTTGGGCCATTTGTAGTATATTAGCCACATGCTTTAATGGATTTCAATAGGAAAAAGAGACTATACACTAGGATACCTGACGAGGCCATCTTTGTAGTTCAACAGCCATCTCTTATAATGGGTTTCGATGGTAGAAAAGACTACAAAGCGGTTACCTCCACAATGGCGTTGAGTGAGGTGTCGGCTCCCAGGCTGAAGTCGGTTCCCGGTACATTGTTGCTTATGGTGGCCGGCAGCATGAGGAGCGGAACGCAGAACTCCCTGTAGCGCCACCTGGAGTCCACAAGCTGCAGCACGGCCTCAAACGCCTGGAAACAGAGAAACACACACATATAGTGTAGTGTTGAAGTACGGCCTCAAACGCCTGGAAATAGAGAAACACACATATATAGACCACGGCCTCAAACGCCTGGAAACAGAGAAACACACACATATAGACCACGGCCTCAAACGCCTGGAAACAGAGAAACACACACATATAGTGTTGAAGCACGGCCTCAAACGCCTGGAGACAGAGAAACACACACATAGAGACCCCTTTGCTGTTTGTTTGTGCGCATTGTTGGAGCAGAATCGACCATGATTGACACAGAACATAGAACACAGAATCCATTTCTGGAAATTAAAAATGGCGGACATGGAGAGGATCGACCTTTTCATATATAAAAATGTAAATGGCATAATGAATACTAACAATTTGGGATTAAACTAACAGTATAAGATTTCTTTGTTTGTGAAGTTTTTCTGTCTCACCTCAAATCCTCCAATGATCAGCAGTGCGTGGATGCCGTGGACTCTCATCTGCTCTGCAATCTTCTCAATGTTACGAGCCGGCAAAGTCCTACACACACACACAGACACACACACACACACACACACACACACACAGACACACACACACACACACACACACACACACACACACACACACACACACACACACACACACACACACACACACACACACACACACAGACACACACAGACACACACACACACACACACACACACACACACACACACACACACACACACACACACACACACACACACACACACACACACACACACCATTATCATCCCAACACACACACACACACACACACACCTAGCCTGGGGACCATTCCATCAACAGTGTCCCAAATCCGATTTCAACTCGGTAAACAGCAATATTTTTAGACATGTGCGTAACATGTGGTCGTGTAGGGTTCAAGTCTTGCATGTTATAGAAATGAAAACTTCTTTACATACTTTTGCCTATTCCCTCCTTTTATGTCGCTTTGTGGCTGGCTTCATTTGCTATTAAGCAATATGCCTACATAGCTTCATTTGCTATTAAGCAATATGCCTACATGGCTTCATTTGGTATTATGCAACAGGCTTCATTTGCTATTAAGGCCGACCGTTAAATGTAGACCTCTATATTTTAAAACATAGGTAATAAAAAAGTCTTCACAGCCACATTGCAGATGCCGACGCTTGGAGCTACATTGCAGATGCCGACGCCTGGAGCCACATTGCAGATGCCGACGCTTAGAGTTTGCATTGCGATGATTCAACAAATGCTCATGCCTAACGTTTTAGCTATGCTTTATTTTATCCTAAAACAAACTCTTCTGAAAGATAAGATTAAAACACCTTAGATGATGCAAACATTTTGTTTTTACGCATTGAAATGATGGCATTCTCCCTTTGATTATTGCGTTATGATGTAACATTGTGCATAGTGGGGATTGAAAGGGGGCCTCTCAACCAGAGTGCGGATGCATTACCGTTCAACTACAGCTGCTCGCATCACGTCCCCGATAAGGACTTGATTTGACAACGCATGTCAGAGTCCACAACAATGTCGCATTTTCGACAATCATTGGTAAGTACTTGTAATGTAATGTACTTCCCCTGTACAATGTGCACGTGCGCAATGGTAGCTTTAATTAGCACGGTTGAAGTGAACTGAGCTGATGCACGGCTAATCGTAAGTGGTGGAATGGCTTCAGACCAAAGTTTAAACTGCCGATAGTTGAAACTCGGCTTTTGCACGTAAGCGCCGCTGCATTCAGCACCACTCGGTGTGTGTAACTTCAGCGCCCCCTGGTGGAGCAGAGCTACACACACTATCGTCCTGGTACACAGCCATAGAGAACAGCATGGCTTTAGACAGGAAATAGACGGAGCATTTATTGCATACATTTCAACGGCAGATCGCATTGAGGAGTCACAGGCAGTGTTGGGCAAGTTACTTTGAAAAAGTAACTAGTTACTAGTTACTAGTTACTTCTCCAAAAAAGTAACTGAGTTACTTCCTGGGTTACTCCGGTATCAAAGTAACTAGTTACCAGTAACAGTAACTATTGCGTTACTCGCCACCCCCGACATGTTTCATAAACCACATAGAGAAGGACGGTAAAGACAGGTGACGTTACAAACAACAATTTATTGCAACATAATAAACCAAAGCCACTGGATGGACAATATATATATATATATATATATATATATATATATATATATATATATATATAGGCCTATATATATATTTTTTTTTAATAAAAGAAAATAACACATTTTAATAGGTTTCTTTAAATTCAACTGAAAATGTGCATGTTAAATCCAACTTTAAATTACTACTAAATGTAGTATTTACATTTTAATTATTACTAAATGCTACCCTTTCAAACAAGACTACGATTACGTCATTTTGTAGTTCACAGAGTCGTGAAGCAGTAAAAGACGCGACCTGTGACGCGACCACAAAATGCGGAAGTAGCCACTTTGCGTCTTTGTCTCGAAGCGTGCGAGTTGAGTTTGTGTTGTTATCAGCGAACTATCAGCGAGCTATTTCATCGTGGTTAGTGAGAAGTTGAATCATGATGAAGTTCTGAGCATGTTATTTACCTATTCTGACTCTGAAGGACCGTTTTTATCTCACGAGGAGGATAATGATCGGACGAGCACTCTTTGTTTACCGCGGCGAAACTTCCGAAGGCAGTGATGCCGACATGCGAACGAAGCAAGGATGTTCTCTAAGGGACTGTTCGTAATTTACCGGGGGGGGAGGGCTGGTGCGTAGGGGGGGGAGGGCCATGATGAAAAAAAATGAGGTGGAGGGGAGGGCCATGGCAAAAAAAATCAGAGTTAGGGGGAGGGCCATGGGAAAAAAACGAATTTATTTTATTTTATTTTAATTTATTTTTTTAAATAATAATAATAAAAAATGCTCTGAAACACATCGCTTTGCGATGCAAGGTCCCGGGTGCATACTTTAGCACTGAAGCGTGTATCTGTAGTCAAAAAACTATCAGGTGCAGCTTGCCCGCGCTGACTCTCTTTCACTGTAGGATTGCTAATGCTATGGAGGATCATAGAAAATGCCCGTGAGCAAATATCAAACTAGCTGAGGTGAACTATAGGCCTATGGGCTAAACAGTTTGGGAAGTTTTGACAACGAATTGGATGGGCATTTCCAGAGGAATTTTGGAGAGGTGTTGTAGTCAACTGGTGGTCACAGCCTCTGGTAAGTCATGATTTTATTTATTGGCACCGCCGTGTGCTTTACATCTGTGTTCAATGGTCGCATAGCACGGCCGAGAGAGACGTTTGTTTTGTTTAGCTTGTGGTGTCAAAGTATTAATAAAAGTGGTATTAACAGTGATATGTTGGCTTGGGCATGCATCAACATACACGGTCTTAAACCCATTGGAGGAGCTAACTTGTTGTGAAGAGAAGTCTCATCACTTTGGTGATCAAAAACGGACAAACTAAGCAAGGAATTAGGTGAATTTAAAGTGCGACGGAAGAAGGGAATGTCACCAAAATTGTGCATCGTGTCAGGTATGAAGTGACTTTTGTTTCTTGCGGTGGAGATTGGATTCGTAGTAGCACTAGGTCGCTAGGTCTTGCGCTAGGTCTTGCCTATTGCTGGTGAAGTTTATCTTAGCCTCGGAGTTGGCTATGGGGTGAATCTAGAACTATAGCACAGCCGATGGTGTGCGTGGCTTGTCTATCATAACTGTTGCCAAAATTGAATTGCCGCGGTGTGAAATGGCTGTGCTATTTTTAGATGTTTTGGACTTTTGTAGTGGTGGCGATTTGTTCCTTTTGCCTCTTGTTGCTGATTTGACCACCGTTTAGCGGCACCTTTTAGTGCGTCTTAAATATGGCAAATGCAAGGTGGCTGGCTTTCACACTCTCCCTGTATCAATAGCCAGCAATGGCACTGCTTTGGCGCTTAACCTACTTCTCTCGCCGATCACAGCACAAACTCTTTGGCCGTCAGAGTGTAATAACATTCGGGAAGCAGTAGGCTATGCCGGTCTGTGTGTGCGTGCATGCTTTTGTGCTCGGGCAGGGAGACAGGGCAGGGGTCCTGATCGTATGCATCTTGAGATAAACAGTCGCAATTGCAAGAAAATCTAAATAGTTTGAAAGCCCGGTCACCTCTCACAAGTGCATCGCATAGCCTAGTCATGCATTTCTACTAATTTCACACATTGTAGACTGCCCATGGAGAAGAGAGAAACTGTCATTTGCTCTTGAACACGCCCTCACCTCCACATTAGGTGCGCGTTTCCCTTCCATAAGAAGAACTTAATAATTTTGAAGTGAAATGTTAAACAAAAAAAAGGTTTTATGGTAGAGGACTCCCAGACCCTTCGCTGACCACAGCACCCCCTGGTCAAAATGAGTTCCTGCGTCCCTGCAATTTGTCTTGGTGACAGTGGAGTTAAAAGGCATCCCATGCAGCCGCAGTGGTAGATTCTAGCGGCTTCTCATAGGTATCCACTGATATCGATAGCACAATAGTGCAGACAACCGCCCTTGATGTAGGCTACTCTGACTGTTGTCATGATGGTTGTTCATCTACCAATTTTACATATTACATTTTTGTAGGGGGAGGGCCATGGGAAAACAAAATTGAAGTGGGGGGAGGGCCATGGGGAAAAAAATTGAGGTGGAGGGGGGGGCCATGATTTTTTTTTTTGACCGGACTTCCAGCGCACCAGCCCTCCCCCCCCGGTAAATAACGTACAGTCCCTAAGCACACACACACATTTAAACTCACTCGGTGACTTTATCCTATCTCAAGTGAGTCGGTGGTAGTGGCGAATGCAGTCGTAGTGTCCATAGGCCTACAGGTATTGGTGGAGGAATTAGGGGTGAGAGAAGTGGGTCTGGTAATGCGCTCCCTCCATTCAGCCCCCGGTGATGCGGGTAGCCACCTATCCGGACGCAAACGCAATAGTCCTGGGATCAGACAAACACTGTTCACCAAGCAGCACACACACACTCATTCTGTCCCTCTTTCTGACTTCTACTGGGTGAATGGCAGCGGCGAACGTGGCCATATGACCGTATGGAGAGGTTTTGGTAATAGCCTAGAACGCACGGTGACGACGTATAGGCTACCCTAAAACAGTAACGTGCAGTAACGGAGTGTATGACATTGTAACGGCGTTATACTGACAGTAAGAATAATTAGTTAGATTATCCGTTACTGAAAAATGTAACGGCGTTAGTAACGCCGTTTATTTAAACGCCGTTATTCCCAACACTGATCACAGGACAGATTATAGACTATATTGACTCTTTAGTTTTTGAAGGAATTTGTTGGTGATGAGGCCACGCAGAAGCAATTAACCCTTGTGTTGTGTTCGTAAGCTGCATACACCTGTGGTGTTCGGGTCATTTTTGACCCGTGATAACAAAACTCAGCCATAAAATACCCAAAAACACTAGTTATCATCAAATATTGTTTTTCATCTCATGGCTAACTTGGTATGTATTCATATCCATGGAAATATTACTTGTACTATCATCTTTTTGACTTTACTGGTCTTTTATCTTACATTATGCAAATCGTTTTTGATGACCAAAACTATCAAAATCTGCATAAATTCACTATTAATACCTCCTAAAGTGATACAATTAGTGATTATGTTGTCCATGTATTACAGCTGATATGAGAGTACAACAACCCCCAAATTTATTTTATTGTTTTTTCTCTAATATTGAAAAATATCATCAATAGTGGCATTTGTGGTGTTGAGGTCCAAACAAACCCAAAGAGATTTATAGCAGGATAAAGACCAAA
>NC_085872.1:51402274-51429774 GCF_034702125.1 Engraulis encrasicolus
GCACACGCACACGCACACGCACGCGCACACGCACACACACACACACACACACATAAACGCACACGCACACGCACACGCACACACACACAAACACATAAACGCACACGCACACGCACACGCACACGCGCACACACACACACACACACACAAGTATTCATTCAGCACAACCAGCACACACGAGATATTTTCCCCTTATTCTTTACATTACCTTTAGTTTTAGAAAAATGTCAAGTATTGTTACAGTATGAACAAAAAAAGAAAAGAAAATGAGACTTGATCTAGTACTCGATTTGGATTCTTTTGCTTCTAGAATACATTTTAGAAAATTTCTCTCCTGAAATGTGGTTTGGAATTTTTTTCAATAAATTTTTAGTACTTTATTAGTCCTTTATTGGTGAGAGGACAGTGGCAGAGGGGTCAGGAATGAGTTGGGAGAGATAATCAGAAAACTAGCTACCAACTAGGAATGAGTTGGGAGAGAGAATCAGAAAACTAGCTACCATCTAGGAATAGGTTGGGAGAGCCAATCAGGGTGACCAGGCAAGGAATGAGTTAGGAGAGCCAATCAGGGAAGAGTTTACTAAGGACCAGGGCAGGAATCGAACCCAGGTCTCTGGCGTAGTGGCCCAGACCTCTACCATTAGGCCACACTAAGGAGACCAGGGGGTCGTTTCTCGACAGTGCCTTTGCTAACGACTTTAGCCATTTTGTTCGTTCTTAAGACCAACGTTGTAACCAAGGTCTTGAGTTGGTCTTAAGTTGTTCTTAAGTTGTTCTTAAGTTATTCTTAAGTTGGTCTTGCGTCTAAAGACCAACTGAAGACCAACTTAAGACCAACTTAAGACCAACTCAAGAGCAACTTACGACCAACTCAAGACCGACTTAAGACGGTTAGCAAAGGCAAGAATCGAGAAACGGACTCCAGACCTCTACCATTAGGCCACGCTAAGGAGACCAGGGGCCTCATTTATCAAGCGTTCTTAGGCACAGATCTGTGCGTAAAGCGTGCGTGCGATCATTCCTGAGCAAAGTGTGGGATTTATGAACATGTACTTGAATGTAGAAATGTGCCTAAATCTACGCACACCTCAGACCATGCGTGCAAGTGGAAGAAACACGAAATTGCAAATAATATTGACCGTGCAAGGTACAGTTTGCTTTGAATGACAATGGAGTATGACAGTGTGCTATTTTACAGTGTTTTCATCCATGTGTGTCTCTTTCTTTTACTTATTTTGAAATACTGTCCTCCTGTCGAAAGCACCTCCACTTCTGCTGCGGAAATGTTTCTGTCTCCGCACTTCCCGCCAGCGCTTCGACTGGTGCGTGTGTCCGCGTGTGTTCATGTGTGTCCAAACAGGGTGGCGCTTTCGAATTAACATGGCATTTGAATATATTTTAATACCATATATGGTTACTTGGAGGCGTTTCGGGATGCAAATTACCCCGAATGTGCGCGTGCACAGTGATTTGGAAGGTGTGGGATTTATCATGCAGACGTGTGCGTAGGAGCAGCCAACGCACGTTTGATAAATCCCGATTTTTCTGTACTTGCGAACATTCTAAATTTCACTCGTAAGACACAATTTAGAAGACATTCTACGAACTGATGATAAATGAGGCCCCAGAACTCTACCATTAGGCCACGCTAAGGAGACCAGGGGCCTCATTTATCAAGCGTTCTTAGGCACAGATCTGTGCGTAAAGCGTGCGTGCGATCATTCCTGAGCAAAGTGTGGGATTTATGAACATGTACTTGAACGTAGAAATGTGCCTAAATCTACGCACACCTCAGACCATGCGTGCAAGTGGAAGAAACACGAAATTGCAAATAATATTGACCATGCAAGGTACGGTTTGCTTTGAATGACAATGGAGTATGACAGTGTGCTATTTTACAGTGGTTTCGTCCATGTGTGTCTCCTTCTTTTACTTATTTTGAAACACTGCTCCTGTCGAAAGCACCTCCACTTCTGCCGCGGAAATGTTTCTATATCCGCACTTCCCGCCAGCGCTTCGACTGGCACGTGTGTTCATGTGTGTCCAAACAGGGTTGTGCGCCTTCGAATGAACATTGCATTTGAATATATTTTAATGCCATATACTGTATGGTTATTTGGAGGCGTTTCGGGATGCAAATTACCCAGAATGCGCGCGTGCACAGTGATTTGGAAGGTGTGGGATTCATCATGCAGACGTGTGCGTAGGAGCAGCCAACGCACGTTTGATAAATCCCGATTTTTCTGTACTTGCGAACATTCTAAATTTCACTCGTAAGACACAATTTAGAAGACATTCTACGACCCGATGATAAATGAGGCCCCAGAATTCTACCATTAGGCCACGCTAAGGAGACCAGAGCTCTACTTTTATTGAGGCTTGCCCTTCCGATTACAAACTCCTTCACGTCCCGAGACCAAATAAACGAGGCGGAGGTGTAGCCATACTTTTCTCCAACAAATTTAATTGTACTAAGACGAATCTGGGCTCTTTCTCTTCATTTGAATACATGGCAATGAGGGTCCAAGCAAACCTCAAACTGATTATTATTGTTCTGTACCGCCCACCGAAATTCTCTTCGGCATTCCTGTCTGATTTCTCCACCTTCATGTCCGACGTACTTACTAACTATGATAAAGCAATAATTGCCGGCGACTTTAATATCCACGTAAATAAATCTGATGACGCAATAGCCAAGTCTTTTTTAGACACATTAAATGGATTCGGTCTCGTCCAGAATGTTACAGAACAGCCTACCCATCGGAAAGGCAACACACTTGACCTTGTTATTTCACATGCGCTTGATATCAACAATATATCGGTCACGGACGTCGGCCTCTCCGACCACCACTGTGTGTTTTTTGATTTTGACATTTCAACACAAATTAGCACACCCAACAATGTCATTCACAGACGACGCATTAATGCCTCTGCTGAGCTTAAGATTTCAGACCTCATCAAATCAGGTGACCTACTAAATGGTCACTGCACACCTGATGAAATGGTTGATAGCTTCAACAACAACTTAAGAGGAATTCTAGATAACATAGCTCCAATTAGAACGACGACAAGAACCAGAGCTAGGTATTCACCTTGGATGAATGACTCACTTAGAGCCTTAAAAAGAAAATGCAGAGTAACCGAGTGTCTTTGGAGGAAAACTAAATTAGAAGTCCATAGACAATCCCTTAGGGATGAGATCTCCTCCTACAATAATGCGGTACGCTCAGAGAGAAAAGCATATTTTTCCAAAATCATAACAGACAACAAGCATAATGCGAAAGTTCTTTTTTCCACTATTGACCACCTGCTTAATCCAACACATAGCAATAACAACCTAAATGCAGCATCACATGCCAAGTGCGAGGAATTTGCTAGATTTTTTAATAAAAAGATTGCAGACATTAGAGAAGGCATCCAAGGTGGAAACGCAGCAACCTCTGTCGCCCACTCAGGCGATACACCGAGGGGAGGGTTAAACCCCCCTAGGAGACCTGAGAGCTTCCAAAATTTTTGTCCAATTACAGAGGACGACCTCTGTAAAATAGTCAGGGAAAGTAAGCAGTCTACCTGCAGCCTTGACGCGATCCCCACATATCTGCTAAAAAACATACTTGGTTGCTTAGCAGCACCTTTACTGCAAATTGTTAACACCTCTATGCTTACAGGCATTTTTCCAAGCTCATTCAAAACAGCCATGGTAAAGCCACTCCTAAAAAATACAAATTTAGATCAGAATTCTTTAAACAACTACAGACCTATATCAAACCTCCCCTTTATAAGCAAGGTACTAGAAAAAGTTGTATTTAAACAGCTTAATCAACATCTGGCTGGGAATGATATCTTGGAAAAATTCCAATCAGGCTTTAGAGCCAACCATAGCACCGAAACAGCACTAACCAAAATATAAGTGATTAGGCTCAGCACTGCCGCTAACAAAGTTTCAGCACTTATCCTCCTCGACCTCAGTGCAGCCTTTGACACGATAGACCATAACATACTAATTGACCGCCTTGAATCTTGGGTAGGACTGTCCGGCCACGTCTTAGAGTGGTTCAAAACATATATTACAGGAAGGCAGTTTTTTGTCACCATCGGAGAACACATCTCCAACAAGTATGATGTGCCTTTTGGAGTTTCTCAGGGTAGTTGCTTGGGCCCTCTCTATATGTTGCCCCTTGGCTCCATCATCAGAGAGCACAATGTTGATTTTCATAGCTATGCCGATGACACTCAACTATATATCTCTGTCGAGCCTAGCCAAACCACTGCCATTCATGCCTTGACTAAATGCATGTCTGCCATCACAGATTGGATGAACAGTAACTTCCTAAAATTAAATGAGGATAAAACTGAAGTGTTGCTCATTGGGCCTAAGAAAAAACGTGCAAAACTCCACTCAAGCCTAGGTGACCTAAGCATGCACATTAAAGATAAGGTTACTAGCCTAGGTGTGGTCATAGACTCGGATTTGAGCTTTGAGCCTCACATCAACAAGATAACAAAATCTGTTTTTTTCCATCTTAGAAATGTCAACAAAGTGCGCGGCTTGGCCCCCCGACAAGACGCTGAGAAACGTATTCATGCCTTTGTCACCAGTAGGCTAGACTACTGCAATGCTCTCTTCTCTGGTCTCCCCAAAAAATTAATTGACAAATTGCAACTCATTCAAAATTCTGCGGCAAGAATCCTAACAAGAACCAGAATGAGAGAGCACATCTCTCCTGTCTTGGCAGACCTGCACTGGTTACCTGTCTCATACAGAATCGACTTTAAGATTCTGCTCACAGTATTTAAAGCATTAAATGGACTTGCCCCTAGTTATATCTCTGACATGCTCTCTTTTTATGCCCCTGCTCGAGCTCTCAGGTCCACTGATGCCAAGCTGCTAAGGACCCCCACCCCCCCCCGCAAAAGAAGATCGGCGACGCCGCGTTTGCAGGCTATGCGCCCAAGAGATGGAACGCCCTCCCCATTGAGATCCGATCAGCCAGCTCCGTCGACTCCTTCAAGAAGCAGCTGAAGACCCACCTCTTCATCCTTGCCAACTCCTAGCTGCCAAGGCGTCATAGTGTCCCAGCTGCCGCAGCGCCCTTACTACTCACAACCAGCCCTGGCAGGGGGCTCCCCTAGGTGGCCGCTGGTCTCTGCCTGAGGTTTCTTCCTGACTATAGGGGTTTTTTTTTCCTCAGACCTCACTGAGCTTTTTTTCCCCCTTACAAACTATGATTCAAGCGAAAGGGAGTTTTTCCTCACCCCTGATGCCACCAGGGGCCGCACCTGAGCGCCCAATCTCTGTGTGACTATCTATGACTTATGATAGGTCCAGCCACTATGGACCTTACGCATCCAAGAATCCTGGTCCTAACCTACGTTGACCTTATGACTCTACAATCTCTGTCTATCTCTTCTTCCTCTGCCTTCCTGCTATTTCTGCCTCTCCTCTATACCTCTCCTTTTAAATCCATCTCTAACAATGTTTTTTTCCCATTTGTTAAGCACTTTGAGTTACATGCCTTGTATGACACAGTGCTATACAAATACAATTATTATTATTATTATTATTACATTAGGCCCCGCTAAGGAGACCAGTGCTCTACCATTAGGCCACACTAAGGAGAAGAACTCTACCATTAGGCCACGCTAAGGAGACCAGACCTCTACCATTAGGCCACGCTAAGGAGACCAGAACTCTACCATTAGGCCACCAGAACTCTACCATTAGGCCACACTAAGGAGACCAGACCTCTACCATTAGGCCACACTAAGGAGACCAGAACTCTACCATTAGGCCACGCTAAGGAGACCAGAGCTCTAGCATTAGGCCCCGCTAAGGAGACCAGAACTCTACCATTAGGCCCCGCTAAGGAGACCAGAACTCTACCATTAGGCCACGCTAAAGAGAAGAAAACACTTTTGACCTCTTGGTCAAACAGCAGCCGGTGTTCTGTAAAATACTCCTACATGCCAGATAATCCTACAAACCCCTATTGGGCATGCGCAGACCATGAAACGTCAACACCAGCTGATCCTAAGACTGTGCAATATTAGCAGAGAACAGATAAATACAGTACTTAAATTTTTAATTTACACTACAAGTCTGTGTTTATTGTCGTTATTTGTGTATGTGTGTCTTAGAAATTGAAGTGTGACCCTGGAAGTGTGACCCTAGGTTTTTGGTAGTACTTGTATCCATGACCATGCGATTTTATTTTCATATCTTTCATCTTGTAAATCTAACACCCTGTTTGGTGCTACTGTTTTGTGCTTTACTGTAAACAATATTACGTTGGAAAATATGACAATGTAGGAAAACCTGTCAGAACACCGGTCCTCCTCCTTCTGCAGACCGTGTCTGACATTCTGTGTCACTCTTTCACTTTTACTCCAAAAATAAGAATACTCGGGTGAAAATATAGAACTGAGGCACTCAAAACTATTGCTGGATGATCTTTCTAGGATCTTCATTGTTGATTCATAGACTCTTCAAAATCTGTGTTAACGATTTGAAAAAATAAACATTTAATCTTACAACTGTGTGTACAGTTTATCAAATAGTGTTTGATTTGCAGTGTATCTACACTGATATGCTGATTTGGTGTGATGCTTTTGTATTTATGTCATGCGTTATGCAACAACAGCAGTCAGTAAAGTAATTCAATCATAATTTCTAACCATCATGAAACATTTTCATTCAGAATGCAGATGTAGACGAGGGTGCCTAATAGCCACATCTCATAATGGGTTTCAATTGGAGAAAAGACTACAAATAGCATCTTACGTGGGTGACTTCATCATCGGACATGCGATAGGAGAGGAGTTTGTAGGTGTTTAGGTTATTCTCGAAACTCCTGAAATGAGAGAGAGAGAGAGAGAGAGAGAGAGAGAGAGAGGGAGAGAGAGAGGGAGAGGGAGGGAGAGAGAGAGAGAGCGAGAAAGAGGGAGAGAGAGGGGGAGGGGGAGAGAGAGAGAAAGAGGGAGAGAGGAAGGGGGAGGGAGAGAGAGAGAGAGAGAGAGAATTGTTTGTGTGAGTATATTTTCCATTTGGAAGCTGTTATTAGTTTACTTTTCATTCTTTTTAAAGCCTCGTTTAACCAGTGAATCAAATCATTTTTTTAAATACATTGTCCCTGACCAAGGGAGCGGCACACATGACACTACAAAGGACAAACAGTAAAGTTAATGTAAATGTAATAAAGTATATGAATACATAGAATAAGGTTTCAAGTAAAAAAGAACAAGTGCAAACAAATGTTAATGTGTGTAAATACATCAACCCTCTGGTTTTGTTAGAAACATGGTTACGTTCATGGTATTAACTGTCAAAATTGACCGCCTACGAGTGTTAATTTCATCAACCAGGACAATGACGAAAATAATTCGTCAACGCCCTTTTTTCCCGTGACGATGACGAGACGATGACGAACAAAAATTGCTTGAAGAAAATAAAAATATGACGAAAAAAAAAATATTTTCGTCAAAAACACTAAGACTAGACGAAATTTACAAGCCATGGACGAATGGACATTAAAAAATAGGCCTATATTTTTATATATAATTTGCAATGGTTAATATGATGGTTTCTTGAACTGAAGAGGCACCTGTTTGTCTCTGCAGGCAGAGCCTGGCGCAACTCAGTAGTAGTTCAGTGCGTCCAGTTCAGTTGAGTTTCGGCACTAAAACGTCCCCCAGAAAGAGAAAATAGCCGACGTTGAGAGTTAATTTTGAAACATGTTCAACAACCCTTTTGTGCGTTTCTGCAGTCATGGGAAAAGTTGCTTAAGCCTAAACAGATGCACGGCTACTGTAGTTTTGATAATAAGAATCAATGTTTGGGCGATTGCTAAGGGAGTTAAATTGCCAAGATTTGAAACATTTTCCCGTCGGGGGCAACGCTATAAGACCCAAGGAGGTAGACTCCATGCGATGCGTCTTACAATAGCGTCTTCCAGACATCCCAAGTTCCGAAAACTCATTTCATGGAGATGCTTATCGACCCTCGACACCCCGATGAACAAAACAGCATTAGTGTTTAAACATTTGTATGTTCATGCCCTTTCTATCGTCCAGTTGTCCAGTTACTGAACTCTGTGTGTATATGTGTGTGTGTGTTACTGAACTCTGTGTGTATATATGTTTGTGTGTGTGTGTGTGTGTGTGTGTGTGTGTGTGTGTGTGTGTGTGTGTGTGTGTGTGTGTGTGTGTGTGTGTGTGTGTGTGTGTGTGTGTGTGTGTTAAGTGTGTGTGTTTAGTGTGTCTGTGTGTGTTTAGTGTGTGTGTTTTCATACCTGCCTCTGAGACGCACAGCGTCATCAAAACGTTTCTCGTCCATGGCCTTTTGGACCTCCTGAGTCTGTCACACAAACAGAAGAGGCCATTTTTGTAGTTCAACAAGCACGTCTTATAATGTAAAAAGGGAAAGAAATCTGGTGCCACACGGATGTCTATTTTCTGTAATTTACTTTTTAGTGCAGTGAGACTAACGTTTCGACATGCGTCTTCATCAGAGTCCCCAGAGAAATGGTTTGCCAACGCCCAAATAAATTGGAGATCCACAGCAGGTGTGCGTAAGGGGGCGTGGGTATTTCCTGTAGCGCAAACCAAATCACTGGTGTGCCGTACTCAAAATACATTAGTCATTAAAAAAGTGGATTAAAAGTTATATATACAGCTGTTGTAATGCTGTAAACATTTTTGAGCATATGTTTTTGTTTTACATATATGATGGTTATACCTGCTATTTTTGTACTTGTTGAGTTTTGTACTTGATGAATTTCCATTTCATGGTTGCTTGTAACTTTTTCTTTTTAAACTTTTAATCCACTTTTTTCAATGACTAATGTATTTTGAGTACGGCACACCAGTGATTTGGTGAAATTACAGAAAATAGACATCCGTGTGGCACCAGATTTCTTTCCCTTTTTGCCCATGTTTTGGTCCTGCTCTGGTTGCACCGGATTGTTAATTTAGAAGCGCGGAGTGCGTATCTCCTTTGTTTTATACGTCTTATAATGTGTTTCAATGAGGAAAATACTACACAGGCGGCATCATTGTGGGCGACCATTTTTGGCCATTGGTAGACCAAAAGCCTTCAATTGGAGAAAAGACTACACACTAGACTACCTAAAAGGCTATTTTTGTAATTCAATAACCACATTTTATAATGGGTTTCAATTGCTAAAAAGGTTGTTAGTATCATTTGGCAGCATTTCAGGGTATTTTTGTAGTTCAATAGCCATGTCTTGTAATTGGTTTCAAAGACAAAAAAAATACACACTAGGCTACCTGAATAGGCCATTTTTGTAGTTCAATAGCCATCTCTTATAATGGGTTTCAATGGGAGAAAATACCACACTTACCATCTGAACGCACTCCATGAGGGGGACACGGATTGCCTGGTTGCCGCACAATGACACAACGCATGCTGGGGTCGACGCATTAGCCTCTAGCAGTGCTAGCACCGCCTCCACACCCATACGGCTAGCCTGATAGATAGATAGATAGATAGATAGATAGATAGATAGATAGATAGATAGATAGATAGATAGATAGATAGATAGATAGATAGATAGATAGATAGATAGATAGATAGATAGATAGATAGATAGATAGATAGACAGACAAAAATATAGATTGATAGATAGACAGACAGACAGACAGACAGACAGACAGACAGACACACACGCACATACGCACGCACGCATGCACGCACGCATGCACGCACGCATGCACGCACGCATGCACGCACGCACGCACGCATGCACGCACGCACGAGAAGACACACACAAACACACAATATCTCTCTCTCACACACTTCTATGATCAACAGCATGATATGAGACATGATATGATAACCTCATTTGGACTGAATATCCCTTACTTATGTCACTTGTGTTTTGGATGTTGTGTTTTGATGTCAAGAAAGGTTGTATTGTTAGTTTGTTGAATGTGACTGAGTTTTTTCAATTGCTTTGGAGCATTTCTCGAATCTCTCTTGCAATTTGCAAAACACAATGTTCATTCTCAAAACAGCTTTAACAAATGGCAAAACACCGTGCATGACCTGCAAAACTGAGTCTCTTGCTCAAAATCCTTAGTTCATCTTTCAAAAGCAAGCTTTTGTGTCAATGAACGTGTCAGTGCCATCAGAATGGTAAGTCATTGTGTCATAACGTAGGGACAAGTTAGTCAAATTGATTTGTCATGTTGTCAATTGACTAGTACACTTCTGAGGATATTTTTTTGAAGAGAAATGATATTTAGATTGGATGGGAAATGTTGTAAATTCAACTTTATATGACATTGATCAGATAAGATTGTACTAGATATGCATTTAGAGTATGACCTATTTATTGACAGGCCTTCTCATTGTAAAATATAAAAAATAGCCAACTCTGGCTGAGGTGTCAAACTGTGCCCCTACCACCCCTTTTTATTTCTTGCAGGCTCATGTGAAAAACAATATAGAACTGTACAGCTAAACATATTTGAAACAATACACTGATACTGTATACATTGCACTTACTGTCTTGTGAAATTCTAGGGAAATATTTTAATTTTGCATGAAGCGTAATTTTAAAGTGCACATGAGGCATGACGTAATGTAATGCAGCACAGTGCCTATTTTTATATTGCATAAAGTAATGTAATGCAGTACAGTGCCTATTGTTGTATTGCATGCCAGTTTTCTCATTTTCTCATTTTGCATATCAAGACTTTAACAACGATCTAGGGCCTAAATGTTTTGGGGGGTGAGATAGTTTCATGTATTCAGTGACAAAGCGTTTTGAGTGACATGACCAAAGCAATTGATAACGTATGAAAAAACTGAGAATTGTACACAACTATGGCATGGTGGACGAAAGAACTTGCTATATGCTGAAAACAATGAGAAACTTATTGTACAATGTGCACAGGTAACACCAGGAAGTTACAATTGAACAAAAACTTTTGAGAATTATAATTTCGTTGTGAGAAATGTACAAAACCAATTGAGGAAAACTGTAATACAAAATTAATGTCAGTAATGCAAAATCCAAAATTAATAACAATTTAAAATGTTTATTGTAAACATTTTGGGTTGCATCGAACCATGGGTCGAATGTCAAGATACATAACATATCATGGTGTATTTTGTAAAGGGTGTTCAATGGGAGGAAAGAGAGCACACTGGGCTACCTGAAGAGGTAGTGCAATAGCCACATCTTATAATGGGTTTGAATGGGGAAAAGACTACACACTAGGCTACCTGAAGAGGCCATTTTGTAGTTCAATAGCCACCTCTTATAATGGGTATCAATGGGAGAAAAGACTACACGCTAGGCTACCTGAAGAGGCCATTTTTGTAGTTCAATAGCCACCTCTTATAATGGGTTTCAATGGGAGAGAGGACTACAGACTAAGTGTGGTTACCAGGATTCGGTCGAAGGCTGATGGTGTCCCGCCGCGCTGAACGTGGCCCAGAATCGTCACGCGGGTGTCATAACCCAGGCGCTTCACAACCAGCTGCAACACGCAAACAAGTGTAAATATCCCTCCATTTTTGTAGTTCAATAGTCACTTGTTATAATGAGTTCTAATTGGAGGAGAGACTACAGATGGCTAACTGAAGACGCCAAAGACTGCGCACCAGTCGACATGAATACACCATTTTTGTAGTTCAATAGCCACATCTTCTGATGTGTTTCAATTGGAGAATAGACTTCATACTAGTTTATCTGAAGAGGCCATTTTTGTAGCTCAATGGCCATCTCGTATAATGGGTTTTAATGGGATAAAAGACTACAGGTGGCCGTACGTTCTTGACGTATTCGGCAGAGATGGGCTTGTTGGATCTGTCGATGGCGCCTTCTGCTACAATGATGATGTTCAGCCGCTTTTTCCCCGCCCGGTTCTGTAAAAACAACCCCCCCCCCCCCCCCCACACACACACACACACACACACACACAACACACATATACAAACACACAAACACACACGAACAGAAATAGTTTATTAAATAGAACAGTGGGGAAAATCAACCTTCATGTTTCAATTACTGTTACAAGCTACAGTCAAATGAACACATTCTTGATGTTTCCGGAACTTTTTCTGGATCTCGGTTACCTCATAGCTGGCCACGGTGTGTGTGTGTGTGTGTGTGTGTGTGTGTGTGTGTGTGTGTGTGTGTGTGTGTGTGTGTGTGTGTGTGTGTGTGTGTGTGTGTGTGTGTGTGTGTGTGTGTGTGTGTGTGTGTGTGTGTGTGTGTGTGTGTGTGTATGTGTGTGTGTGTGTGTGTCTTATACCTCCAACAGATTTCTGCATATGTCCAGTTTTGTAGTTCAATAGCTGTGTGTTGTGATGGGTTTCAATGAGAGAAAAGACTACACACTACACCATCTAAGAGGCCATTTGTAGTTACATAGCATCGTCTTGTAACAGGTTTCAATGGGAGAAAAGACTATTATTGACTATCTGAAGAGCCAATTTTTGCAGGTCAATAACTTTGTGTTATATTGCGTTTCAATGGGAGAAAAGACTACAAATGGCTGCATTTACCTCCTTGAGCGCACACTTCAGCCAACCCTGCAGTGCGCAAGTTGATTGACAGGTCTGCCTAGTGTTAGACGCACACTATAGAAACGCGTCCCACCTGTATATATGGTTTGCACCAGGGGGTCAGGATTTGGCTGATTAGCTCCGCCGATTAGCAAGGCACTTCCTCGTCGTAATTCCGCCGCATCTTTGCTCAAAGAGGGAGGACGCGATTGGAGGGTGCGCGAGTTTAGTTTTGGGCACACTTACCTATACAGGTGTGTGGTTGAGCACCTCCATGCATCCAATGCCGTCTTCCATATATATTTCTGGTCAATCGTAAGTCAGTCATTAACGTGGCACGTAATTGACTGACTAAACTGGCGCCGGAAACGACTCCATCTTTGAAGCTCAAAAATTCGTTCAATTTTGGCTGAATTTATTAGCCTATCATTTCCCATTGAAATGACTGGAGGTGGGACTTATTCACTCTCTCCAGTTCTTATACTACCTCCATGGTTTGCACTGATGAAGGTCTCAGGACTGAAACATTTGCAATGAACCCCTACTTGGGGGCCCTTTATTTTATTTTTTATTTTACTTGGTAGATTACACAAAATGGATGCCTTGTACTTCTGACAGCTTGCTGCAAATGTCTTATTGAAGAGGCCATGTTTGTAGTTTAACAGCTTTTTGTCATAATGGGTTTCAATGGGAGAAAAGACTACAAATGGCTGCCTTGTACCTCTGACAGCTTGCTGCACATCTTCTCCTCCCAGTTGTCCTTGGGCGGCATTTCGGGAATGAACACCCAGTCGGCTCCGCAGGCTAGCGCACTAACCAGCGCTAAATATCTGATATGACATGAGAAGCATATTGATAACATATTTATAGCATGCTAACCAGCGCTACTTATCTGATATGACATGAATAACACATTAATAACATATTTATAGTATGCCAACCAGCGCTGCTTATCTGATATGACATGAATAACACATTAATAACATATTTATAGTATGCCAACCAGCGCTGCTTATCTCATATGACATGAATAACACATTAATAACATATTTATAGCATGCTAGCCAACGCTGCTTATCTGATATGACATGAATAACACATTAATAACATATTTATAGCATGCTAGCCAACGCTACTTATCTGATATGACATGAATAACACATTAATAACATTTATAGCATGCTAGCCAGCGCTACATATGTAAAACGCACACACACCCACACCCACACACACACACACACACACACACACACACACACACACACACACACACACACACACACACACACACACACAAACATATATACACATACACACACACACACACACACACACACACACACACAAACATATATACACACAGAGTTCAGTAACACACACACATACTTACCCGCAGTGTCGTCCCATTACCTCCAGAACAAAAGTTCTCTGGTGACTAGAAAACCAAAAGGAAACATTTTATTCACATCATTATATTTATATATACAGTGATATGACTTTAGGCACCCTTTTGGAAAACATTATGTGACAGATTGGGTTGTGCCCCCCCTATCTGACTGATTCCGATTGGTTCCTGGCCTCTTTCTGCGGTTGGCTGAACCGTGAGTGTAGGGACTCTTATGTTGATAAATTTAGCTTTGGGAAGGTGACGTGGGCCTCTTTCCGCTCAGCTGTTGTTTTGGGAGCAAAGGACGCCGGCTGGCGTGTGAGCTGCTGCTAGCCGTGATCATTATCCGGTAGATTCGGTACCTTCAGGTAGGCATTTTACATT
Source organism: Engraulis encrasicolus (assembly GCF_034702125.1). NCBI lineage: Eukaryota > Metazoa > Chordata > Actinopteri > Clupeiformes > Engraulidae > Engraulis > Engraulis encrasicolus. The sequence continues at coordinate 51,416,584 of NC_085872.1, forward strand.
CATACTTTATGATGTGTCCGATCGCCGTATTGTCTGAATTACGGACCTGATTCTGTGACTGTATTCCACTTCTAGCCACTTTTGTGTGGAACTGCACTCTGCTGTGAACTGGCTTTCACTTCGTGCTGCCTATACTGCACTGGTGTGTACCTCTCTTTGGTTGGCGTGTCGCCCCATCATCTGTGCCCTGTGGCAGGCCTGATTTGCGGTGCTTACGCCGGCTTTGGAGTGGCCAAAGGGGTTGGCCCCTGTGTACCTGACTGCAGTCAGTGGATGGTAAGCTGGCCTATGCTACGTTGATGTTGTTGCTCCAATGGTAATGATGACCCTATTCATTAATCTACCCTCACTTCCCTCGGATTGTTCCGAAACACGGATCTATGATCGGGTTAGCGGTGCCTCTCTGACGCTGTAAGTATCCATTTCTTCCTCTTGATTGTCGCTGTCACCAATTACCTCTAGGCTAGTGAGTAATGGGTACCCATCTGTTACAGGTGGGATTGCTAGCTACACTCCTCGGAGGTTGCTGTTTTGTTGCCGTCACACTCTGCGCCGGTTCCGAACTGGCTCCACCTGCTCGTCCTGCTTTGGGCCCACTGTTTATTTGTTTAGTTTTCCTGTGACCTGACTTTCGTTTGGTTTAATTATTTTCATTTTTGTTGGTTTGTTATTTTCTGGCCCATTTCTTGGGACACCAGCCTCCTCGCTGCGCATTGCGCAGGTCTGGTTACTACCTGTGTGTGTGTTGTGAGTGTGTGTGTGTTCTGTGCGTCTGTGTGCGTGTGTGTGGTTATCATCTAGGCACGACACCGGAGGCAAGTGTACACCCCCTTCAGTCAACCTACGGCGGTGTAGTTCTCTCCTCTCTTGCTACACGAAAGTTAAGTTGCATCTAGTCCTCACTGTGTATGCAAATTGTGTAATACATTAGCACGTGTCATTCTCGCTATTGAGTGTCTCTCTCTTCTCCCCTCCCTGGATAGGTACGGAGTTGCCATAGCGCGCCGGTCTTCAGGTGGTGGATTCCCTCACTTTTCCATCGCTGTGTGCACTTGGGTGACTATTACTATTTTGCTGTGTGTAGTAGCAGTAGTAGACGTGTGTTTTCTTTTTATTGTGTGTGCCTATTTTTATGGTGTGTGCTTATTTTTGTGTGGCCTTTTCCCTAGTCTTTAACTATCCCCTTTCAACCGTGCTGCTATTGGTTAGTCTAAGCCTAGCCCCCCCCCCTTTAAGAGTGACACCATTGCCCTGTCTCCCTCGTACTGGGAAGTTTCATATGACTGAGTGTAGCCTCCCTCCTCTCTCGCACAGGTGCCGTGCATGTGTATGCGTGGTGTGTGTTTGTGGCCATTGGCCATATTGCTCCACATAACGGCCCGTCTGTGGGTGTCTAATAGGGATCAGTGCAATATTGTCTTTAATACAGTTCATTCATATTGTATTTTGTAATGTATTAGTATTAGTTCCTTTGCATCACCACTGCATATTTGCACATTTGAATTCACCTGACTCCACTGGCCTGGATGTGTATTTTATTGATCTGTATGTGTATAGACTGAGAACCCTGTGTCGAATGTGAAACCTCAGTGTACTTGTTTGCATCCATGAGACTCATGATTTTGGCCTGATCAGCCAACATTGATATCTTATTGTGCTGTACATATCCTATTTGTGAAAAGAGAATAAACACTTGAACTTGACTCCTGCCTAGGAGTGCTTCGAACCTTTGTCCTGGTTTACTAATTTTGGGGGTAATTTCACTCCTAGGTTGTCTTCCCCCACCCTAGGTGGCATAGTCGTGCAAGAGCTGAGCTGAATTTAATTAAATGTTTACGTGCCACTGTTACAACATTACATCAGTTTAGATCTGGTACCTTTTGAAGCAGCAACTCCATTTCAACATATTTAGGATGTAATGTAATGCAATGTAATGTAATGTAATGTAATGTAATAGGGAAGAAGAAACATTTAGTTTATTGTCAGGTGAAATGGTGAAATTACGTTTGACCAGTCTCCAACGTGCAGTTTAACGAAAAACATTTAACCCTTGTGTTGTGTTCAAAAGCTGCATACACCTGTGGTGTTCGGGTCATTTTTGACCCATGATAGCAGAACTCAGCCATAAAATACCTAAAAACACTAGTTCTCATCAAATATTGTTTTTCATCTCATAGCTAACTTGATATGTATTCATATCCATGGAAATATTACTTTGTTTATTAATCTTTTTGACTTTACAGGCCTTTTATCTTACATTATGCAAATCGTTTTTGATGACCAAAACTATCAAAACCTGCATAAATGCACTATTAATACTTCCTAAAGTGATACAATTAGTGATTATGTTGTCCATGTATTACAGCGCCCGCACCAAGTGCCCGCACCAACTTTGATGTCGTATAACTCTTGAATGACTAAAGCTATGACTACGAAACTTTCTGACTTTTCCTAAAATGAAGTTGGCTACAATGTGATACCAAAAGATTAGGTCTATCATTTTTGTTGTTGCCATGGCAACGGTTTTCTGACGGGTACACCTGACCAAAAATCACTGATCTAAGTCTCATCATCATCACTTTTCATATTTTTTCACATTTTCATTAGAATCAGACACCCTTGTGAACATTTGAAGTGGTCTGATGCACATAATAGCCAAAATTGATATGCATTACCCAAGTTAGATGGAAAATACATTAACCCTGTGAAACCTGAACCATGAAAGCAATGAGAGAAAATTCTATTTTTTTGGAATTTGCTTCAATATTGGTCCCTTATAAGAAATGTAAAAAAAAATTCAAAATTTTGTTAAGGTCGCTGAGATATTTAATGCATCATATATGATGCATCAGGCTTTTAATGAATGGAAATTCCAATTTCATGACCATTGAAAAATGACTTTTAATGCATTTACAACTTTTTTTTTAATTTAAAAAAGTTGTCAGACAATTTAATTTGAGGATTATCTTTAAATATTTAGTGAGATCCTGCCATTTTTTAAAGCCTATCCTTGTTTTAGCAGGACCATATTTTACATTTCCCACAGCCTGGTTGGGTATTTTTTTAAAATCTATGTAAAAACATAGCTGATCGAATGCTCAACAACCTATTTATGAGTGTAATATAGATCATTATTCATTTTTGATGTGTAAATTTGAATATATGGGTCCATTACTACAATTGGACCATTTCTCCATTCACTTCAATGCATTTTTTACGAGATCATAATTTCAACATTTTGCATTGCATTTTCAAAATTGCAAGTAAAACCTGTTTCTTAAGGCAATATCTTTGTCTTGAAGTAAAACAACTTGTGTGTTTTGTTAAACGATCGTCGTGGTATGCTTTGTAAGTTTCCCTATGGAGCAAATGCATTGATGGCTGACTTCCTGCCACCGCCGGATGGTGCTTATATGTCTCATCAGTTTTAGCACGATCTCTCTGCAACACGGTGTAAAAATATAAACTCTTCCTTGCTTAATTGCACAAAGCAGGTGTTCAAATTAAAGGATGTAGAGTTATATTTCGGAAATTTGTACACAAACCTTATGCAATTTGACGAAATCTCAGCGTCGGTCAGGGAAACCGCTTCTACCCCATTTTCCTGTTTTTCGCCGAGCTGTGGTCAACTTGTTGTCGACCGCTGCTCTCTTGTGGCGGTTTCCGTGTACTGCAGGACGTTTGGAAATGACACGCAGGATGTTTTTCAGATCGATTTTTTTGTGTGTCAGCGTGGAGAGGGCTTTGAATTTGATGAGACATATATGATGCATCCGGTGCGATAGGGTTAAGGTGACATTTTGGGTAAACAAATCAGGAAATGACGTCATAATGACGTCATAATATCCAATAATGACACCAAACTGATGTCATTCATAGATCTTTGGCTGAAGATCATCCCTTCCAAGTTTGATGGTCATACACCATTCGGTTCCCAAGTTATGAGGGGGGGGGGTCAAAAGAGCCTCCCCCCGGTCCCAGGTATGCCAAAAAAGCCCGGTCTGGATAGGGTTAAATAAGACATTGGCAATAAACTCTATTTCTCTCACACACACACACACAAGTCTGTTATTAGAATATACAGTATGGGATGTGAAGTCTGTTATTAGAATATACAGTATGGGATGCGAAGTCTGGGAAGGAATAATGACTCTCGTGAATCAAATGTGCCTGCACGCTGCCCAATTTCAAAAGGATAACTGATCAGTCCGTGAATCTTCTCTCGCTTGTGCTGCCCCCCTCCTTGTCCCCACGCACGCTAAAGTTGTTTGTGAATGTACCGTTAGCCATAACCACCTCATGAAACACACTACCTGAAAGCACAATACATCTGGCTGCAGTTGGCATTTCAGATTATTTTTACCTGGTTGGAGTTGGCATTTCAGATTATTTTTACCTGGTTGCAGTTGTGGTGATTATTGTCGTGGTGATTGTTTTCGTGGTGATTGTTGTCATGGTGATTATTGTTGTGGTGATTATCGTCGTGGTGATTATCGTCGTGGTGATTATTGTCATGGTGATTATTGTCGTGGTGATTATCGTTACCTGGTTGCGGTCGTGGTGATGGAGTCCACTACTTCCAGGATGCGGTGCAGAGCGGAGTCCGTTCCGATCGTCATATCGGTACCACAGAAGTCGTTATCGATCGAGCCGACCATGCCAACGATGTGGAGGTCAGAATAACGATCAGCAGTCGCTTGGTCCAGATGACCTGATAGAGAGATAGATAGATAGATAGATAGATAGATAGATAGATAGATAGATAGATAGATAGATAGATAGATAGATAGATAGATAGACAGACAGACAGACAGACAGACAGACAGACAGACAGACAGACAGACAGAAATATAGATGCTTGTTTCTTTGTTTCTTCCTGCTTTCCATTCTTTCTTTCTTTATTTCTTTCTTTCTTTTTTTCTTTCTTTATTTCTTTCTTTCTTTCTTTCTTTCTTTCTTTCTTTCTTTCCTTCCCATTGATCTCTATTCCAGAATCTAATGAATGTCGGCCCTCTCAAAATTCCAACTGCCAAAGTTCAACACTCTTTCACTTGATTGTCACATTTTCTTTCTTTCTTTCTTTCTTTCTTTCTTTCTTTCTTTCTTTCTTTCTTTCTTTCTTTCTTTCTTTCTTTCTTTCTTATTGTTCTGTATTACAGAGAAGATTGTTATGAGTGTGGTTGCAACTGGTGGTAAAGCCATGTACAAAATATGTATTAAAGTACTGAACAAAAAATGGTTGATTGCAAGAACAGATACACCATGGCGTAATGTATTAATGATGAAAGAGGATATCAAGCCAGCCAGAGCCTTGTACAAGCCGCCATTAACTAAGAGAATGGGAGACTTACAATGGAGGGTATTGCATGGTATTGTGGCCACAAACTCTTTCATATCTTTTCTAAATCCTGAAGTAGCAGCACACTGTCCTTTTTGCATGGAAAGAGAAACTGTGTTTCACATGTTCTTTTATTGTTTAAGGCTGTGTTCTTTGTTTTTTTGGAGGGACTCCTGCAGAGATTTGGGGAACCCTTCTCAAAACAAGTGTTTATACTTGGGTTTAAATATTGTAAAAAGAAGAGCTCCAAAGCGCAACTGATTAATTACATCTTGGGCAATGCTAAAATGTCAAATGTCTATTTACATCACTAGGAAAAACAAAATTGAGCAAGACAGTGATGATGATGTATTGACAACTTTTGTGAGGTTAGTTAAAGTGAGAATACAGATGGAGTTCAACTTTTATAAGTCTATGAAGAATGTTGATGCTTTTGAACATGTATGGTGTCATATAAGAGCTCTGTCACTGATGGAAACCTGACATTTGCGCAATGGTTAGAATGAAATTTGGTTTTTTTTTCTAGACCTCTGGCTGGAGTGTGTTTTTAACTGCATAATGTATTTTCTTTCTTTCTTTCTTTCTTTCTTTCTTTCTTTCTTTCTTTCTTTCTTTCTTTCTTTCTTTCTTTCTTTCTTTCTTATTGTTCTGTATTACAGAAAGTAATGTATCTCAAAATTCCAACTGCCAAAGCTCCCCGGGCGCCGCTCAGCAGGCAGCCCACTGCTACGGACTAGTGTGTATACTTCAGTGTGATTCACTACTCCAAATGGGATAAAGTGTAGAGAAAGAATTTCTCCTAGGGGACAAAAAATTGTCTCCAGTTGAAAATTATTGTTCTGTATTACAGAAAGTAATGTGTCTCAAAACTCCAACTGTCAAAGTTCAACACCCTTTCTGTCCCTCACCTGACTGGACGAGCTCCTTCAGTAGTCCCGCCCACTCCTCTCGGAACATGTTGGCCCCGGTCAGACTGCCGTCTCCACCAATCACACACAGGTTGGTGATGCCGCGACTCAGCAGGTGCAGCGCCGCCCTCAGACGACCTTCACGCTGGCGGAAATCAGAGCAGCGCGCAGAACCAATCACCGTGCCGCCCTGAGAACCAATCAGGAGAGAGAGAGAGAGATGCAGAACCAATCACCGTGCCCCCCTGAGAACCAATCAGGAGAGAGAGAGAGAACCAATCACCGTGCCACCCTGACATGGGGAGAGAGAGAGAACCAATCAGGAGAGAGAGAGAGATGCAGAACCAATCACCGTGCCACCCTGACATGGGGAGAGAGAGAGAGCCAATCACCGTGCCACCCTGACATGGGGAGCGAGAGAGAACCAATCAGGAGAGAGAGAGAGAGATGCAGAACTGCAGAACCAATCGGGAGAGACAGAGAGAGATGCAGAACCAATCACCGTACCACCCTGACATGGGGAGAGAGAGAGAACCAATCAGGAGAGAGAGAGAGAGAGATGGAGGGAGGGAGAGAGAGGGAGAGAGGGAGAGCGAGAGAGAGAGAGAGAGAGATGGAGGGAGGGAGAGAGAGAGAGAGAGAGAGAGAGAGAGGGAGAGAGAGAGAAAGAGAGATGGAGAGAGAAAGAGAGGAAGGGAGAGAGAAAGAGAGAGAGAAAGAGAAAGAAAGAAAGAGAGGGAGTGAGAGAGAAAGAGAAATAGAGAGAGAGAGAGAAAAATAGAGGAGGAATAGAGAGAGTGTGTGTTTTCATGTATGATAAGTGCAAATTTGGGAGTAAAATCCATAAATGACCTGCTCAAATTCTGGAAATAAACTATTAAAGTTTATTAAGTGCACCTTTAATACGAAGTAAAGCGGAACCTCAGAGGCGGAGATTCATGCAGCAACGTCTTATAATGGGATTCAATGGGATGTAGAAATATCATCTTCTGTTAGTAATTTCTAGCCTTTTCTCCTTTTGAAACATATTATAAAACATGGATGTTGGACTAGAGAAATGACCTCTTGACCTAGTGTGCTACAGTCGGTCCCCCTACAATGCACACCCTTTACCGAGGTACGTACCGGGCCTAGCTGCAGTGTACCCAAACAACCGCCGGGTGGCACTTGGGAGCGCTCGCTATACAGCGCTTGCTGTACTTGGTAGCGCATGTTCAGGTTTGTATTGAGAGATCAATGACCCAATAACCCATAATCCAGAAGGATTTAAAAAAAACTGTATATATATATATGATATCTCTCTATCTCTCTTTCTCTCTCAATACACATTCACTCACGCGCACACACACACGGGCGCGCGCACACATACACATACACATACACATACACACACACACTCTCTCTCTCTTTCTCTCTCTCTCTCTCTTGTTCATATCAGATAACCATAGCACAGAGTGGTGAAGAAGCGCAAATGTGTTGGCAACATTTATTACCATATGGAATATTTTAGACGATCTTGACGGCATATTAATATGCTCATATTCACCAGCACGCACCGATTCAGCGGATAACGACATGCCTAATTAAATTGTGTGAGAACACCTCCAGGAAGTAGGAAGAGTCATAAAAAGAATAAATAGCCTAATGAATTTTCTTTTTTTTTAAATGATGATCGGATGAATTGCCATTAATGTGCAAGCTCTATGTGTAGACCTAAATTGAGTGTAGCCACAAGCCCCTATACCGATTCTCGCATCGCAAGATTTGAAACGTCTAATATTGCAACTTCAAACTTGTTTTCTGGATGTGGATACTTTTTTCGTTTGGTAAAAATTACGGAGAGTGCAATAGGGGGCCTAAACCTCACCGCAGTAACCTACAGCGCCGCGTTTGAGCGTTTAAGCGTTGGCTATTTATCTTACATCGCCAACAGCTGGGGCGATAACCTAACCTACACTTCCGTAATGAATTTAATGTTGTCACATTGGCAAAAATTAGCAAGCGATTGATATTGCTGTTTTCGTGCTCAAATTAAGTGTAAGCAACTGTCGGGTTATGTGGGACAGGCGCACACATGCGGAACTCTGGTAGCCATAACCAACAGAACAGATGTCACGTGTCAGATGTCACATCCCCACCTGCATTTTTTGCTGTTTGCTATGACTAATCAATGCACCGAGTGTAGTGTAGGCCTATGCCATTAAATTATGCCCAAAAAGTATGCCTATGCCAAAACATTTTTAAACTAAACAATGTCTGCGCAGCCAGGGATTCTCTCTCTCTCTCTCTCTCTCTCTCTCTCTCTCTCTCACTCACTCACACACACACACACACACCCGCCTATTCATATAGGCTAGGAGAGGACGTTAATTTGGCATAGGTCAACTGCAAGGGACTACTAATTTGTGACTTGACGTGATGTGTGAATAATTACGCTATGCAACAGGCATATTTAGCCGCCCATTGAAAGGCGCGTACTCAGTCATTTTTGTGCTCATCTTATTGTGGTAGCCTGAATGTGACTGTCGTGCCGAAAAGCGAGTCCCTGCCAGAACAAGAGTGCCCTCATTGAAACCAATGTCATTTTTTGAGAGAAAAATATACTCATTTTTGCAGAATGAATTACATAATATATGAACTAAAATATGCTTATGAAATATTACTCGTCCTCCACTTAATATGAGCTATTTGACTGAAACCGCAACATTTGTTATTATGACAATTATTCGATTCCTTTATGGAAATAATAGCCTACTGAAATTGTAACCAGCTCTTTGTAGCCTAATTCTTCCAGAAGGAATGCAGATGCTTTATGGATATGCTTTCCATCCATGCACTCTCCGTGCAGGGGTGGTGGAAAGACACCAAACGTGCCATCACCATCCCCCCGGACCCACGAAACCCACTGCGCTCCGAAGTTGAATTCCTTTTACTATTTGCTATGTGTGCATAAAGCGCATGTTCGATTTGCTGTAATAGGCTACGACCAGTAGCCTCGACGTTTCTGTCTTTTCTTTTCCTTCTTTCAATATTTAGTAGGCTAACATATGTTTAAGCCTAAAAATATAATAAATAAATAGAAATAATTTGGTATCCATGTCTGGTTAGCGTCTGGGCATTTGTGGTCTTTACCTGGTTCTCCACACCATCTTATGACAATGTTGAACAAAATGTGACAATGTTGAACAAAAAAAACGGATGCACACACGTCATACTCTTTTATTACCTCATATTGTTTTTATTGTATTGATTTTTAATTCTGTGTATAAACAAATAAACGTAGGCTAAACTTGAAATTTCAGTAGGCCTAAGAGTGTAAATTTATTTTACAAGTAGGCCTACAGAGTTTTAGTAGACAATGCCTACACAGCAGCCTTTACAAGTTGCCTAATGTAGGCTACACTGCAGATAAAGACAGCAGAAAACATCCTTTCTGCCCGGCTTAACCAGAATTGCGTTCCGTCCCTTTCGCTGTGTCTCCTGCGACTCGGCCTGTTGTTTGTGCAGTAGTGCGCTGTTTCCCTTCACCTACCAGTGGGCTCACCACCTAGATCGATGATTTGGTCGATGACTGTAGGCCTATCCAGGTGACTGGACACTTAAAAGACTTTGTAAGGATTTATTTTTAGGCATAGCCTACTTAGATTTTTTTGAATGCCATCTTTGTCCTGAGTGAATTCTGAATCAAGACCAGACTGCGTTGCTGCCATCCTTGTTGAGTCACTAGCCAACTGCACTTTTTGCACCATGGGATTTACAGTAGAGTAAGGACATTGAAGTAGGCTAGGCTAGGCCTACACCTGGACACTTAAAATACTTTGTAAGGATTTATTTTTAGGCATAGTTTGATTTTTTGAACGCCTTTTTATTGATCTAGGCTATGTTTTTATTGCTATTTGTAACAACACAACAAATAAACATTCAAACTTTTGAAACAATATCCATACTCTGCCTTGCATCTCTCGTGTGTGTGTGTGTGTGTGTGTGTGTGTGTGTGTGTGTGTGTGTGTGTGTGTGTGTGTGTGTGCGCGCGCGCGCGCTCGTGAAAAAAAACCTCTTGGCCGCAAACTGTTAAACTCACACGGCTTGGAGGGGCGCTTACATAAATTTCAACTGACTACAGTCTTCAACTGTGTGACGCTATGAATGTTTGTCTGGGAGGGGGTGATTAAACCCCCACACGCACACAAAAGAGCTCGTGGTGTGACAGGTTATCCAGCCTCCGAAGAAGGAGTCATAGTTCAGAAGTGTTCACAAGCACTAATAATAGCCTAATAATAATAAAAAACCCGTCTTCAATCTATTAGGCCTAGTCTGTATCCTGTGGATATCCGTTCCTGACATGAATGCAGAATAATAAAAACAAAACACCGTCGACTGGCGGTCTTGTTTAGGGCTCACGCGTGTGTTATTATTAAATGCCCAATGTTACGTGCAACAGAATGTCGTCGCCAAATTTAAAATTCGATCTCTCTCATGCTGGCGTTACGGGACACACTTAATTACAATGGTGTTCCTGTCTGATTGACTCGGTTTTAATTGTCTTTACCGGTTCAAATTGTAGGTAGGCCTATGCAAACTGGATTGGGAGATGGTGAATGAAAGACAGAAAAAAGTCGAGTTTAAATTCACATGGTGGTCTTGTTTAGGGCTCACACTTGTGTTATTATCAAATGCCCTATCAAATGCCCAATGCTAAATAAAACATGCAATTTGCTGACTGTATTTCTACTACTACTAAAACTGGGGGATGGACAAGCACGGAAGCACAAACAGACACACAAACACAGGCAGACGCTTGGATGTCAACTGACTACAGTCTTCAACTGTGTGACGGTATGAATGTTTGTCTGTGGGGGAGGGGGTGATTAAACCCCCACACGCACACAAAAGAGCTCTCTCTCTCTCTCTCTCTCTCTCTCTCTCTCTCCCCCCAACAACACAAGAGGGAATATTCGCATTGGACGCACTTGTTTAGTCCCTCACAATGTGTAGGGCCTATGCTTGGTTGCCATATTAAAATCAGGTTTTAAGAAGAGCACACACAATCGAATCGAATTAACACAATCGAAAGTAGCCTATAGCCAAATATTTTAATTAAATTCGGGCGGTCGGTTGAATCATTCAAATAGCCTAATTAAAAATAGCCTATAGCCTATAGTAGCCTATATAGGCCTACCACCAACAAAAATTATGAAATAATGAAAACAAATTATACTCTGTAGCCGCCTTAACAATAGAAGTAATTAGGCCTATTCTGCCCTGCTAAGGCAAAAGGCAGTAACTTCAAATTTTTCAAAAATGAGTTTTTGTCAAATTTGCAATAATAAGCATCAGTTTTATCATGTGAACAAACATGGAGTTTGAAATCAGTTGTTTTGAGGGTAAAAAAAGGTGTAAAGTAAAACAAGCTGAAAATCCTTTGGGTAAACTAAGGCAGAAGACAGTAACTTCAGTTACTGCTTTTTGCCTTCTGCTCTGGACCTGCAGAATTCTGGAACTCTGATGTTCCAAACTGAGGCAGAACACAGTAACTTCAGTTACTGTTCATCTGTTAACAGTTAAAACTCCTTCTTTAAATTTCAGTCATGTAAATAATCAAAAAAAATATAAAATGAAACTATTATATTATGAAACATGATCAGCCTGCTAGGCAATGTGTGTAACTACTATTTGAGGTAGTATGAAATACAAATAAACACAACAAAAACCATTTATTATTATTATTAGCCTATTATTATTATTAACAATTTATATGTTAATAAACATGACATTTTGTCATAATGACTCTAATAGTGTGTATACTGCTTAAATTATATGTGAAAGTTGTATTTGTTGCTTATTATTCAGATTTAAAATGGAAGTTACTGTCTTCTGCCTTAGTATGACTAATTGTCATTCCGGGGGCAATGCTAAGGCAGAACACAGTAACTTCCAAAAAAGGGTCAAAGGTTAACTATTTGTAAAATTATTTTTATGAATAGATGTAGGCAGGCATACACTACAAACTGTGAAAATTACAGCTTTGTAGCTATAACCAGATTGTGGTGACATTAATTTATTTTAAGATAACTTTAACATCATTTTTCTCAGTTTCACACTCTGGTGAGTTACTGTCTTTTGCCTTAGTAGGGCAGTATTAATTAATTCGTTTGCCAAAAAAAATTAGGCCTAAGCAAAAAAAAAAAAAAAGAATTTCCCACGGCACTAGTGTGCCACGGCACAGTGGTTGGGAAACACTTATCATACGACTGCTGTGTTTTTTAAAAAAAAAAGGCAGTGCACAGCCTTTTGTGACACGTCGTGGTGTGACAGGTTATCCAGCCTCCAAAGAAGGAGTCATAGTTCACAAGTGTTCACAAGCACTAATAATAGGCGTAATAATAAAAAACCCGTCTTCAACCTATTAGGCCTGTCTGTATCCTGAGGATATCCGTTCCTGGCATGAATGCAGAATAAACAAAACATCGTCGACTGGCGGTCTTGTTTAGGGCTCACGCGTGTTATTATCAAATGCCAAATGTTACATGCAACACAATGTCGTCGCCAAATTTAAAATTCGATCTCTCTCATGCTGGCGTTACGGGACACACTTAACCCTATCCAGACCGGGCTTTTTTGGCATTCCTGGGACCGGGGGGGGGCTCTTTTGACCCCCCCCTCATAACTTAGGAACTGAATGGCGTATGACCACCAAACTTGGAGGGGATGATCTTCAGCCAAAGATATATGAATGACATCAGTTTCATGTCATTATTGGATATTATGACATCATTATGACGTCATTTCCTGATTTTATTGCCCAAAATGTCACCTTCATGTATTTTCCATCTAACTTGGGTAATGCACATACATTTTGTGTTTCAGACCACTTCAAATGTTCACAAGGGTGTGTGATGCTAATGAAAATGTAAAAAAATATGAAAAGTGATGATGATGAGACTT
>NC_085872.1:51434774-51437274 GCF_034702125.1 Engraulis encrasicolus
TTTAATTAATCACAGTCCCGAGTCAGCCGACGCTTATGCAAGTCTTTAGTAAGTCAACGATGGCTCTCGTGATCACTTTCACGTTCCGCTGTTAGAAAAACCCACATGCAACTTTTGGCAGCGCGGTCTGAGGGAAACACTCATAATTTGAAAACATTGCTTTACATGTTATTATTACATTGTCTATTCATATGTTTATTGATCTGGTTAACCCTCCTGTTATCCTTGGGGTCTATTTGACCCCTTTCAATGTTTAACACCTGAAAAATACATGAAGTGCATATTTATTCTGCCTCATCTTTGATGACTTTTCCTAAATAGATGGGATAAATGTGAAAAAGCGAAATTTCAACAAAAATGTTTTTCCTAAGTGCTGTACACATTTTGGTTACATCAGTGTTCCTTGGGGTCAATTTGACCCCAATTGTTTCAAGTGTATAAAACATAAATGGAACATCCATATTTTGCAAATAAATGTTAAAATGTGTTTAGATAATGTGAAATACATGAAAATAAGCTATTTAACCATGTTTCTCCTGAACATTTTGCTTTTGTTTGGCCCCTGATAACTAAAAAAATACTAATGACATGGGGGAGGCCTAAAACTAATTCACGGCAACATTTTGGACAGTGGTGACTACTAGGCCTACAGCATTGACATTTTGACAAAATCCACAAACTGAACCTTGTTGTACCTGTAGTACCATCATGACACCCACCACAGCAACCCCCCTACCCCCCAAGCCCCGTACCCTGGGAGTTACTTTTGCACCCTCCCACTACACACACACGATAGAATAAGATGGATCACATATAGTCAGCATTGCTGTGCATGCTGTTCTGTGCCTAGCTGCAGCATACATAATTATAAATGATGGTATATTTGAAGAGAAGCTTTATGATTGTGATCCAAATATTGAAATGGGCTTCATAGATACTTGTTCAATCCAAAGCACTCTCCTTCGAGTCAAGGTCCGTTATGTTAAAAACCCTTTATTTTAACATGGGGTATACAAACTTAAAAAACGCCGACCGGTTTCAGCCGTCTGGCCTTCGTCAGGGCGTGGTTGAAACCACGCCCTGACGAAGGCCAGACGGCTGAAACCGGTCGGCGTTTTTTAAGTTTGTATACCTAGGGACCTATACATAATACATAACCTATACATAACGGACCTTGACTCGAAGGAGAGTGCTTTGGATTTAACAAGTATCTATGAAGCCTGCAAAGGATTAACCAGATGCACCCCTTCTATCTGGAGAGAAGACTCAGAGCGCTCGCTATCATTCTCCCTTTTCGCTATTGAAATGGGCTGTTCTGATGGTGACAAGCCGTGGTACTTCTTTAGATGGATGCGATCTCAAAGTTGGTTGCTATGTTGAGATATAATGGTGCTATTCTTCTCCTCTATTCAGTATGGTGTTCCAAATTGACATAGTTGTCTGCATCATTGGTTATAAACTGCTGCTACCTGACATAGAGAAGGCAGGAACAGCAACAGCTGTACATTTTGTGAAGGACATACACATTGACGTCCATACCACAAGTTCTCCGGTGGGCATACATAGTGAATAGAAGTAAACATATCTGTTCCTTCAAACATTACCCCACTACCATGAACATGTAATATGTCTACAAGGAGCACATGCTCATTTTTGCTTATGCTTTTTGTATGCTCCTCATGCTTTTTTCCTTATGTGCACACTAATTCAAGCGTAGAAATAATGTAGAAAACAATGATTTTCTATGATGTTCCCGCAACTCTTGGTTGGCAATGTATCCATGTTCTTACCTAACTATTATACTTGTGTTATAAATACACATTCAAACATTCAAGGAAAATGAATGTTGGACTTGAAAATTTTCTGAATGTTTGGGAAAATGTCTATTTCTTTTAGCGTAAAATTGACCCATACGGTAATAGATAGATAATATCCTTGATAATCAAAATTGTTTTTTCTTTTCAAATGTTATGATTAATACAAATTCATATTTAGGGAGTATATGGCGCCACTAAAATTTCAATAATATGTGCCCATGTGTTTTTAGGCCAATTAATTACATTTTATTGCTATTTTTTCTCATTTTCGCCTAGTCATGGATTAAGTTTTTTTGGTGTGTGGGCTATGTGTGGGGGTGCTAGGATATATTTAAAGGACTTTTCATGTCGCCAACAGAGCAATAATACATATCTGAGACATAAACATGTGCCAAAGTGTTGTTTTCTACTGATTTCGTAGACATTTAAGTGGTTGGGGTCAAATTGACCCCAAGGATCACGGATGTTCCAAAATTTGAGGGTAACAGGAGGGTTAAGTAGGCAGTAAGGTTTATTCGCTGTGGATGGAGCGAGGCACACATACTTTGGACTAACACAGATTTAGATCTGACGTCACTGGTGTCTATCTAGGTTGAGGTATGTTATGAGAACTGGTACAAATGCGTGGTGACCCTATCTTCCGTTTGCCGTGTATCCAATGCTCGTTAACCTGCTACAGTCGA
>NC_085872.1:51444774-51469774 GCF_034702125.1 Engraulis encrasicolus
TATATGCCTGTATCAGGGCTTGACATTAACTTTTCACCCAGAGGCCACTGTGGATAGTGGTTTTCCCAATTCACTAGCCAATCAGGTATTCCACATGCCACTCACTAGCCAATCAGGTATTCCACATGCCGCTCACTAGCCAATCAGGTATTCCACATGCTACTCACTAGCCAATCAGGTATTCCACATGCCGCTCACTAGCCAATCAGGTATTCCACATGCCGCTCACTAGCCAATCAGGTATTCCACATGCCGCTCACTAGCCAATCAGGTATTCCACATGCCGCTCACTAGCCAATCAGGTATTCCACATGCCACTCACTAGCCAATCAGGTATTCCACATGCCACTCACTAGCCAATCAGGTATTCCACATGCCGCTCACTAGCCAATCAGGTATTCCACATGCTACTCAGGTATTCCACATGCCACTCAGTGAAAGTGAAAGCCCATTGGGAAACTCCAACTCCCATTTTCATTGTGACACACAGCACTCCACAGCACACAAGTGAACACCGCACACAACGAAATTGCATTAATGCCTCACCCTTGCAAGGGGGCAGCCCTTAGTGGCGCCCCATGGGGAGCAGTGCGGTGGGACGGTACCATGCTCAGGGTACCTCAGTCATGGAGGAGGATGGGGAGAGCACTGGTTGATTACTCCCCCCACCAACCTGGCGGGTCAGGAGTCGAACCGGCAACCTCTGGGATGCAAGTCTGACGCCCTCACCGCTTACCCATGACTGCCCTAAAATACAGTACTTGTAACCTGTTTACAATATATATACTGTATACAGTACTGGCTCGATCCTCCTCATGTCTTTGGGTCATCACCGATCCGTTTTAGTTTATATATAAAACAACTGCTTAATATAAATGTATTTCATCAAGGCCTTTTGACTTTGTTAGGACCATCAAGCTGGAGATATATCTCGAGTAAAAATTAATTTTAGTATATTTGAAAAATGGTGTAATTGAAATAAAGCACTTTTGGTCTCGGGTCGTTTTTGAACCGGTTATAAATAAAATAGTCTAGGCAGGATTTCTGAAAAGGTGCTTATTTAAGGTCCTGAAGGCAAATCATGTTAATTTTCGGCATACAACTGATTTAGGGGTATTCAAGGGTGCTGAATCCAAATCTGCCGTATGCCGGACGCAAAAATGTACCGAAATGCCTCAAAACGGGCAAAATCCAATATGGCCACCGCCACCGTGTTAAAATCCTGCAATCACTTTTCTTTTGGACTAAATAAGGTATGAATTTGAAAATAGCACTTATTTTTATGTTTTCAGACATGGGGAAAGCCATTATGTCATCAGATTTAAGCTCAGATTGGAGGAAAATGCTTATGTCATTGGCTGGCAGCCATTTTAAAAGCAGAAAGCCTCATATTGTCAACGATTTCTAACATTTTTACTAATCTTTCAAGATCCACAGAAAAAAATGCTCTTTGTCTCTGTGAACACAAATACTACAGAAAACTGCACTGAACTGTCTACTTTCACCTGAAAAAAGAAGTTTGTGTCTACCTTTTTCCATTCTTTAGTTATGGGCAGTAGAACATGGGATGACACCACAAAAAGCACAGATTTTTGACCCCAAAATACTGCACTTCTCACTGCCCATATTATTGCTTTAAGGACATATTGTCTTTGATAGTGTTCATGTTTGATATACAACATTTTCAGGGGTTTGAAGGGTGCTTAATGCCTTTAATTCCCATAGTACATCAAAATGAAGGAATCCAATATGGCCGCCGTCACCAGTCTACAGTGTATATTTCTTTGATTACACAAGGTAAACTCTTAAGTACATTATGTAGCATCAGGTTTTCATACAAGGAGAATTAATTTCCATACTCAGATTTAAGATAGATATCAAAGTAAGAAATTATTTCAGTGTAGACTGAATTCATGTTTGCAACAGGAGATTACCTTTTCCATAAATTGACCATTTGTATTTAAATCTCTGCCTATTTCAATTACTTGTAATGCATTATACCATGAAAAATGTTTCCACCTCAAACCACCTCACAATATTTCCACACCTCTTCACCCATAAAAAATAAATGCACACAAGAGTCTGAAAGTCCCTAAATCGAATATTTTCTAATATTATCCTTTGTACAATGGGAATTACTTCATGTTTGCCAGTTTAATTGCTGTGCTCAGATCACTGTATATCTAGGCCTATAGAGGGGATGAAGAGGCAGACTGATGTGAATAATATATAGAATAGAATAGAATAGAATAGAATAGAATAGAATAGAATAGAATAGAGTGTACAGATAAGGGAGTGGCATTGTGTGTGTGTGTGTGTGTGTGTGTGTGTGTGTGTGTGTGTGTGTGTGTGTGTGTGTGTGTGTGTGTGTGTGTGTGTGTGTGTGTGTGTGTGTGTGTGTGTGTGTGTGTGTGTGTGTGTGTGTGTGTGTGTGTGTGTGTGTGTGTGTGTGTGTGTGAATATATACATAAAGGACATACTCAGGCTGGTATTGCACATCAGTCATCCAAAGTTATTGCATAGATTGTCTTGCTTAATGTACATATTTCAGCTGAGATGGCCACTCTGTGACAATTATAACCATTAATTACAAGGCTGGCCTTTGTTCTGTAGTACGGCAAGAATTCAGCTAAACACATTGCACTGTATCAATTATTGCACAACAACCGGAGGATGGAAGGAGATCAGGGGAACAAGAGATTGTAATGAACAGTCAGACAGTAAATGTGTGTGAAATGTGGTTTTAGTCTTTGGTCCTTACTTTGATGATACATCTGTAGTGCCAATGATACATCTGTAGAGACCCAAGAACTCAAAACCAGGATAATGTCCAAGACAATGTTTTAGCTCTGTGACAGTGGGAAGTTCAGAGAGGGCTAGGTCTATTCTCGCTATAGGTGTGCCTCCTGAAGGCAGCAATGATCTCTTTGGTTTTCTTTTCATTCAGAGCTAGAGAAATTTATCTCGGTCTCTGTACACCAGGCTGCCACCTTCAGTCCCTTTTGCTGGTCATGCTGCAGTCATGGACAGATAGACTTTAGATGGGGGCTCAGCATGCAGCCATGTGGGGATCCAGCCCTGCTGAACAGGGGAGCAGGAGGAAAAGAGAGTCTGTCTGTTATCTTCTGTTGGTAGAATTGTGCAAGTATTGGCCTAGTTAAAATATACTGGAATGTACATCTGCAGTGTATCAATAACGGTGCTCAGCTGGAGAGAGAGCCAATGGCAGGCAGAAGGGCAAGTGGTAGTTTTAAGGTGCCTAGGCACAGAAATGGGCACTTCCCTGTCTTTCTCACAGCACATGAACACAATATTAAAAAATGGACTGCTAATTAACCCATTTTGTCCTAAGCCCTTTTTGGGAAAGGGTGCCCTCTTCCTATTAAATCCGCAATGTCTCAGCCTCCGAAGCACATACAAACATGAAATGAGTTACATTTAAAAGCCAATACCCTCCCCTTGCATTGTAATGTGTTCATTCAGCTCTAACATACCCACATAGTTAATAAAACAGCTAAAATCTCAAGATCCTGAAAAACCTATATGTGTTTCCAGGACACAATGGGTTAAGTTATACGAGGAGGAGGTATCAAAAATCAGAATGTCCTTGCTGACTTGGAATGTCCTTTTTTGAATATTGTGTTCATGTGCTGTGAGAAAGACGAGGGTGCCCATTTCTATTAGCCATGCGCACCATCCTACGTATTTCCGCCAAGAGACTTGACTCCACACTACTTCTGATACCAGTTTATATATATACCAAATATATATGAAGAGCTCAGATGCAAAACCCCCTAACTCCATTTCTGAAGACCTGCACTTCTAAATTTTTAGAGAACCCCGTTGTTGGTTTGGTTTACATTCATGTACTTGATAATACATATAAATAGTTATATTACATGCACAAAATAAACAAATATGCAATTTTGATAGCTTTGTATTAAATAAAAATGAATTGCATCTGAACTCTTCATATGCACATACAGTCACCCTCCCCTACTCTAACCAAAATTGTTTACTTGGTATACTAAGTTAACCTATTCCTAATCACCCCTCCTGGAGTTGCTGAATTGCAGCAACTGCTTGACTCCATGTACTCCATGCCACTTCTTGCAGATGCAGTGTTGGATGAGGCAAGCACAAGTTGTGATGTCTTTGTGTGCCTTGAGAATACATGGGTTCTAAATTTTGTTTATAACCTGACTGCGAACCTAGCCGCGCACAACTCAGCCTCTGATTGTTGGAAACCGCTGTCTGTCAAAAAAAAAAAAGCTCACGTGGTTGGCAGCCATGCCTCTTCATAACATTGTGTTAATAAACAATGAGAACCCATGTATAAGTGGCAGATACAGGAGCAGTGGGACTAAAGCCCTGTTCAATACCACCCATCCCACATTCTATAGCTACAATGTAATTAAGAGTCCACGTGATGGCGTCCATATTCGATTAATTCATTTTGAGGTAGGCCTATTAGAGAGGTTTTGAGCCTAATACACAGCATATTTGAATATTTGAATTAAGCACCCTTCAAAACCCCTGGAAATGCTGCATATCAAACATGAACACTATCAAAGACACTTTGTCCTTAAAGCAAAAATGTGGGTTGAGACAAGTGCAGTATTTTGGGGTCAAAAAATATTGTTTTTTGTGGTGTCACCCTATGTTCCTGTTGCAATCATGCATTCAGACTACATTGAAATAATTTCCTTTGATATCTGTCTTAAATCTGAGTATGGAAATTAATTCTCCCTGTATGAAAACCTAATGCTACATAATGTACTTAAGAGTTTACCTTGTGTAATCAAAGAAACGTACACTGTAGACTGGTGACGGCGGCCATATTGGATTCCTTCATTTTGATGTACTATGGGAATATACATTTATTTATACATCATATTGGCATTGAGCACCCTTCAAACCCCCTGAAAATGTTGCACATCAAACATGAACACTATCAAAGACAATATGTCCTTAAAGCAAAAATATGGGCAGAGAGAAGTGCAGTATTTTGGGGTCAAAAAGCAGTGTTTTTTGGTGGTGTCATCCCATGTTCTACTGCCCATAACTAAAGAATGGAAAAAGGTAGACACAAACTTCTTTTTCAGGTGAAAGTAGACAGTTCAGTGTAGTTTCCTGTAGTATTTGTGTTCACAGAGACAAAGAGCATTTTTTCTGTGAATCTTGAAAGATTAGTAAAAAATTTAAAAATCGCTGACAATATGAGGCTCTCTGCTTTTAAAATGGCTGCCAGCCAATGGCATAAGCATTTTCTTCCAAGCTGAGCTTAAATCTGATGACATAATGGCTTTCCCCATGTCTGAAAACATAAAAATAAGTGCTATTTTCAAATTCATACCTTATTTAGTCCAAAAGAAAAGTGATTGCAGGATTTTAACACGGTGGCGGCGGCCATATTGGATTTTGCCCGTTTGAGGCATTTCGGTACATTTTTGCGTCCGGCATACGGCAGATTTGGATTCAGCACCCTTGAATACCCCTAAATCAGTTGTATGCCGAAAATTAACATGATTTGCCTTCAGGTGTCAACTTTTTGGAAAAATGACCCTGACTAGATAGTTTGTAAAGTAATAATTACTGTCAAAGCAGAAATCAGTCATGCTCTACAGGCCAAAGCAAGGAGGACCATATCCTGTCTTAATCATGTAAGCTGTTGGGAAGTCACATTTTGCCTTGTTTTCCTGTATTTGTCCAGGACACACACTAAATACATTGAAACAATTATTGCCACACGTAAGGAAGCCTCACTTGGCATCTCAGAGATTCAAACCAAATATGACTGTAAATAAATGTTTTTGTGTTTATTAAGTCGTTATAAAACATGGGTCGTGCACGACTGGAGCACCCTGAATGGTAACAGAATTTGACGAGAAGACGAGGGTTACATTTGTTGTTCACTCAAGAAAATAAAAACACAGCCATTGATGTTTGAAACTGTACCCACAAAAGTAAGTTCAGAACTAAAAGTTTTTGTCAAAACAGTAATCAAACAAGGAAAAGATAACTATTTGGAACACTAGAAAAATCTAACTACCAGCCAAAGCAGAATGAATGCATATATCACCCTAAACAGAGAATATGAATTGGTTGAATATCTCATCTCTGTCACAAACACACACACACATACAGATGGTCCCCCTACAATGCACACCCTTTGCCGCGACAATGCCACGTTATCGACCGCGGCACGTACCGGGCCTAGCTGCAGTGTACCCAAACAACCGCCAGGTGGCACTTGGGAGCGCTTGCTCTCTCTATCTCACACACACACACTTTCTCTTGCATACACACGTTATACACATCCACTCACGCGCACACACACGGGCACGCGCACACATACACATACACACACACACACTCTCTCTCTCTATATTAATATATGTTCATGTTCACCAGCACGCACCGATTCAGCGGATAACAACATGCCTAATAAAATTGTGTGAGACAACACCTCCAGGAAGTAGGAAGAGTCATGAAAAGAATAAATAGCCTAATGAATTTTCTTCTTTTTTTTAAAAATGATGATCGGATGAATTGCCATTAGGCTAATGTGCAAGCTCTGACAAAATGTGTAGACCTAAATTGAGTGTAGCCACAAGCCCCTACCGATTCTCGCATCGCAAGATTTGAAACGTCTAATATTGCAATTTAAGACTTGTTTTCTGGATGTGGATACTTTTTTCATTTGGTAAAAATTACGGAGAGTGCAATAAACCTCACCGCAGTAACCTAGAGCGCCGCATTTAAGCGTTTGAGCGTTTAAGCGTTGGCTATGTGAGAAGGCGTTTCTCTTCCCCTTCTCACATGTTGCGCTTGGAACTTTTCTGAACAGCGCTTGCCAGAGCACGCGGAAAAATGGAACACTCGGACTCGCATTTGCAACATTCGTTCACATACACACACACACACACACACACACAAACACACACACACACACGCGCGCACACAAATTCCAAAAGCTGCGTTATGAAAACAGACTTCTTTGTGTCAGGTTTGGTCGGGGAAATGCTTGTGAACTTTGGGGGGAACTTTAAACAGTGTTTGGTGTTGCAGGCGGTCGCCATTAGTCTCATGCGCTCTGTCAGTTAAGATGAAATCGCATTTCACTCCTCTCACGCTTTGCAGTTAATTCGGTAATCTTACAACCAGGGCTCTAAATTAACACCAGCCAACCGGCCAAATGCTGGTGAAATTTCATTTTGGCCGGTAAAAAAGTCCAGCTTATCAGCCACTTTAACCCATTAATGAGTGTGTGTTTGGCTAGTAAGATTCATCTACTCGCCTTTTTGGCTGGTGGTGAAAATTTTTAATTTAGGGCCCTGCTTACAACATCTCCAGCATCTAGTCAGGTACCACTAGTAATGTTTCAGAACAAAACGCCCAATAGTTTCCTTACCAGTCCACTAGCACAAACGTGAAAAAGCATTGCACTCACCACTCCACCACACACTAGCTCCACCTCCATTCTCTCCCTGCGAAAGCGCTCCCGCTGGGAGAGCGTGCTTTTTCAGTCACTGGCAACTGCCAATCAAAACGTCATGCGCTTTGCGTCCAGATTGTTTTTGTTATTTTGATGTCTAAATCTTAAATGTAATTTTGGCCATGGTATTTTGATATTATGTTGGTGGTGGGCTACTTTGATTGTATTTTCTATGCTTTATTTTCAGTTTAGATTATTGTAAATGAATGTAAATACTGATGTGTCTTTATATGATTGGTTGGTAGGTCGAGGGAACCAATGGGATGACTGTAGGCTCTCATTGGGCCAATTTAGCGTTAACCTACTGCTCTATTTAAGTCTCTGTCATTTTGTATTGTGGGGGCGTCAGGGTAGGTACTACCAGCTGTTTGCATGGCTGTGTAGGTTGCTGCTGTCAGGCTAGCTTTATGCTTAGCTGTTAATTTATGCTTGGCTTTTGTTAACCGGCCAAAAAGTCATAGCATATGTTAATGTTTTTGGGCATTTCCACTTTATTTTCTGTTTGTTATTTTGGATTCATTTCATTTTATCAGACTTTGAAGAAGCTGCTATGTTTTAAAATAAAAACCAATGAAACTTGGAGACATTGCAGCCACCTTGAATCCTTCCAAACTCAACTGTTCCAGTTTTGCCATATCCCGGTGTGGGGTGACCGCTCGCTTCCTCACAAGTGGTGTCAGAAGTCGGATGTGGTTCGCCTCTTGAAAGCTGGACAGAAGAGGGAGGAAGAAGAGGTGTCAACGCCAGACGCCGCCAGAGCCGACGCCGCCACCAGGCCAAGAATGGAGAGCCAGAGGTGGACCCAAGAGGAGCTGAGCCACTGGGAGGATGGAGCTACTGAGAGGCAAGTCATCGGTGGAGTCTACGATGAGGTGTCCGATCTCGCAGCACTGCGCCATCTTGTGGAGAGCCAGGCAGACCGGCAGGAGCAGCGCTGGAGGAGCCTTTAGCTACAGATCCACCAGCTGCGGCAGAAAGTGGAGGCTGATCGTCAACCCCCACCTGCACCATCACCAGCAGTTCCAGATGCTCCAGCACAGGTGGCCACCATGTCAGCCGTCCCAGAGTCTCCAGTCCCAATGGTGGTGAGAGGGGTTCCAGGCCCAGCAGCGGTTCCGGCTCCAACTGCGGCAGTGGTTCCAGTCCCAGCTCCATCGGCAGTTGCAGTTCCAGTTTCGTCTCCAGCTGCGGCCCCAGTTCCAGCTTCAGCGACGGTGCCAGCAGCTCGGGCTCCAGAGGCGTCAATTTTACCAGTGACTTCGGCACCTGTGCTCCCCGCTGAGTGCACCCACCTCCATGGGCTGTTTATGAAGTGGAGTGGGCCGTCGAAGAAGACTGCAGAAGACGTCACGGAGGTGCTGAAGTTGGAGCAGTTTCTACGCACCCTGGTCGCCAGTATCAAAGATTTGGTGGGAGATTGCAACCCACAGAAGAGTCCCAAGAACTTTCAAATGGACCATGACAAAAGGCCAGCAACCAGAATTCGGCCTGGAGGTCCCAGCACAGAGCGTCAAAGAAATCATGCTGTTCCTGTTCGGAAGCCAGAGGGGGCCGACGACAGCTGCCTTCAACAACCAGAGAAGGAGGCGGTGTGTGCCCTGGGCAAGGAGCGGACAGCACATATTCAGCAAGAGAAAGTAAAGGAGAATGATGGCGGTGAAGCTGCACCTGGACGGAAGGAGCAGCAGAGGGGTCGGCGAAGAAGGTGGTCCCTACCTCAGAGGGGCACCCCAAGCATACGGCCCACCGTCGACACCCAGAGAAGGGTGTTTCACTTCTGTGGAAAAGCCGGCCACTTCATCAGAGTGTGCCCAATCAAGGGGGGTGAAGCGAGTGGCCGGTGTGAGTTGTCAGCCAGTTCATCGGCATACACCGGCAGAGGACCGATGAAAGCGATAACCGTAAACGGCAGGCCAGCAAGGGCCCTGCTGGACACCGGCAGCACCCGGACCCTGGTGCACCCTCTTCTGGTGGAAAGTAAGATTGGGGGAAGTATCCGGGTCCGCTGCATTAATGGGGATCTACAGAGTTACCCCATCGGAAAGGTCCGCCTTCAAGTACGGGGGCGGACGTATGACTTAAAGACAGGTATCGTGGACTGTCTTGGTCAGGATGTGGTGTTGGGCCAAGACGTACCTGTTCTGCACGAGTTGGTACAGTCTACACCATTCAAGAATTCGACTGTTTCCAGGGCCCTGATTAAGGGGTCAGCTGCTGAAGACACCCCAGAGGTGTGCTGCCTTGGCCTCACTGTAGGCCCGGGTGTGACCAGGTCAGAGATGGCCAGTAGGGGGCCCAGATATCGGGCCCATCCTGAGACCAGGAGGGGTGGGGGTTGGCTCGTCTCTCCACCCTGGTTTCGAGACTCCTGAAGGGGAGGGAAGTGTGAGAAGGCGTTTCTCTTCCCCTTCTCACATGCTGCTCTTGGAACTTTTCTGAACAGCGCTTGCCAGAGCACGCGGAAAAATGGAACACTCAGACTCGCATTTGTAACATTCGTTCACATACACACACACACACACACACACACACACACACACACACACACACACACACACACACACACACACACACACACACACACACACACACACACACACACACACACACACACACACACACACACACACACACACACACACGCGCGCGCACACAAATTCCAAAAGCTGCATTATGAAAACGGACTTCTTTGTGTCAGGTTTGGTCAGGGAAATGCTTGTGAACTTTGGGGGGAACTTTAAACAGTGTTTGGTGCTGCAGGCGGTCGCCATTATAGTGGGGCCTGTTAACCCATAGAGGTCTAATTGCCCTTGAGAGGGCAATTTGACATGTCTCCAAAAACAAATCTGTAACTCTGTGAGTTTTTGTCATTGAATACATAAGTTACACCATTAGAAACCTCAGACCTTCCAGATTTCAAATATATATGTATTAAATAAATTATATAGCTGGCCCAATTTAAAGAAAGTGAAAAGAAATCTTCGCATATTCTGTACTCTCTGCCTGTAGCAGCCACACCTATAGCTATTCACATGTAAAGTACCGGTGCTTGAGTGGCTATTCAGAGGTGACAACACGCCCCTTTCAGGTAGGGTAAACACAGCAGACGTAGAGTGACAGGGGGGTTGGGGCTATCAGAGCACATGGGGATTGACAGGGGGGTGTGGGCAATTAGAGGTTTGTTCACACCTATGTCATTAGTATTCAAATGAGACAGGCAGTGGCAGTGACATAGTCATTCTTTTTTGCATTTTGTATGAAAACAACAAAACATTTCTAAATGCCCTTTTCACTTTTATGCTGCCAACACATTTGTTTACAAGATTCAAACTTCAAAAGTCTTGGCTAGATATATTTATTGTGTGTTTTCTTGAACTTTTTGAAGACATCTGAAACCTGTTTTTTTGTACAGTTGTGTTTATACTCAATTTAAATAAAACATGTTTGTATGACATCCAATTTTTTTTTCAGATTATTTCTTGTCAGGCTTTTCACAATACAACCATATATTCCACTTTTGCATAGATGCTTACTGTTAGTTGAAAATACTTGAAAATGTCAGGGTGGTGCAAGCAGCCTAAAAGCCTCTGAAAGGCCTTAGACCTCAGAGGGTTAAGCCAATATTCCATAAGAATCTTTCACTTGGTGATGCAAGCACCAAATCAGGTACACAGGTGCTCCAGGGCCTACTCTCCCAGAAAAGGTCGCTATCCGGGTGAAAAAACAAGATGGCGGCCATTTTTCAAGATGGCCGCCTCATTAAAGGTGAAAAAAGCTGTTTTCGTCTTAGAATGCCAAGTAATCAAGATATCTGAGTGATGGAAATATTAAAATGTATGCATTCTGACCAGGACAACTTCATAGTATCATTATTTCTTCACAAAATGGCCACCACTTTTCAAAATGGCAGCCCTTACATGACTGAAAATGCACATTTATGACATAACTTACAGCTGTCCGATAGCAGGTATTCAATAATGCATATTAACCTTGCCATCACTGTTGGAATACAATGTCGTAAAAACAATTTTGTTTACATTCTGTATTAGAGTGATGTTATAGCACAACCATGGCACACTGGTGACATCACTGCTGTGAGACTCAGCATGTGGTTCAGTGTCGGCTTGTGGTACAATAGCTGTAGTTGTAGTTTACTAACTCTTTAGTATACTCACTTTAGTTGTTAGTATTTATAGTCTCCCATATGCCATCCAATAAGACCCTGTATATAGCTTAATTAGAAATGTAGTTAGTGTAGTTAGAAAATTAGTTAGATAGCCGCACCTGAATTGACAGGATGTGCCAGAGCGGGAGAGCCGAGCCAAGGGTAACGGGGCTTCAGTTACCCGGATAGTGTACAGATTGCACGAGACTTAAATGACACTGGATGAACGATCGGGCTGGGTGTAGGGCAGAAGTTGCCTGATTTTCATAGACTTCAGATCACGTACCACGATTCTGGTCTGACCAGGACTATAACGATTAGCATTTCCATACAGGATGAACTTTGTTTCCATGGCCTGGTTAACCCGCCTCCCTCGGCTTGCTACTGGTTGAAGGCTGTGCCGAAGTTTAAACCAAACATTTCTTAGCCCAATAGAACGTGTCTGCTTAAACCACGTCACTGCCTTGAACACATCTCTACCCAGGACGGTTGGAAATGCACAGTTGATTGGTTCCAGACAAAGTGGGTGGAGATCCCGCTGTAGCGGGAGAGAGCAAGCTCCTGGCCCTACTGTGTGTAGCTGAGCCGAAGGCGTTGCATCACCAGTAGGGCGGAGCCCGGCTAGTGCAGAAGATGACTTAACCTGGTTGTGTCCCATATCTCAATGTGCTTTGATAATTTGAACGGTTGGGTGGTAAAAGGATAGACCCTCGGACTTAAACTGTATTACACAAGATGTCTGCTAAAAATCCATTGAGCTGCAGTACGTGTCGGGAACAACACCTCAATCACCCTGACCCTGAGCACGGGGGCCCCGCAAGGTTGTGTGCTCAGCCCCCTGCTGTTCACGCTGCTGACACATGACTGCACAACGACCCACAGCACTAACCATCTGATGAAGTTTGTGTACGAACGATGCAACACTAGTGGGCCTCATCACTAAGGGTAGAAGAAGAAGAAGTAGACTTGCTGGCCATATGGTGCAAGGACAACAACCTCCTGCTGAATGTCAACAAGACCAAGGAGATTGTTGTCAACTTTCAGAGGGGCCAAAAACAACTGCTACCACTGACCATCGACAATGATGTTGTGGAGAGTGAGCAGCACAAAATTCCTTGGAGTGCACATCAGCGACGACCTCTCTTGGACCACAAACACATCATCACTGGCGAAGAAGGCCCAACAGCGCCTCTACTTTTTGTGCAAACTGAAGAAGGCAAGTGCTACACCCTCCATCATGACAGCATTCTACAGAGGAACCATCAAGAGCATCCTGACCAGCCGTGTGACACAGTGTGGGGAGCAGGTTGCACAGAGCAAAACAGGAAGACACTCCAGCACATTGTGAACACAGCTTAGAAGATCATTGAAGCGCCACTCCCTCCCTGCAATACATTTACACCACCCACCCCACCCGAAAAGCACTGATGATCACCAAGGACATAAGTTACCCTGCACACAAACTGTTCAGTCTCCTGCCCTCTGGAAAGAGGTAGAGGTGCCTCTGCTCCCATACCACCAGGCTGGCAAATACCTTCATACACCAAGCAATCAGGATGCTGAACTCTTAACCCGCCCTCCTATCACTGATAGCCCCCCTCAACACTGAATTGTGATTGCACATTCTACTTGCACTAACTCAAAACACACACACACACACACACACACACACACACACACACACACACACACACACACACACACACACACACACACACACACACACACACACACACACACACACACACACACACACACACACACACACACACACAACACTGACCTAACTCAAAAGCACACACAAACATGCACACACATGTTGCTGCTGCTTCATGCCTGTTACTTAATGACTGTACTGGAAAACTAGCTACCAACTACAGTTGTAAATATTGCACATTACAATTGCTTACTTTATATGTATTATTATTTCACAATGCTACTATCACCATATCAGAAATCAAAATAGGACATAACTGGAAATGCACAACAATACCTCTTCTTAATACATGTTCTATGTATGTCTACTGTTGCCCAGTCTTGCACTTTATGTCTGTAAGAGTATTGTATAGGTACTCTAGGTGTAATGCATGTGTACTGTCTATGTCTAATTGCCTAAGTCCACACCTAAAGTCTATGTCTGCATGGGAAAGTAAGAAACGTAATTTCAAGTCTTTGTATGGCCAGTGCATGTAAAGAAATTCTCCAGGATGCAGGATTAGAGATGATGTGGATCGAATTCGGCCATGGTCATTCCATCAGGTGGCTGCCAATTCATGACATTGTGTTGAATCTTGGGCCAGAGAAATCCAAAAGCATGATGTCCTTCCATTCTTTCACTGGCTGTGATGTTGTATCAGCTTTCCATAGCAAAGGCAAGAAAACAGCATGGCAAACATGGGACGTCTGCCCTGAAGCGACTCATGTCTTCAAAAAGCTCAGTTCATATCCAGAAGTAATTGAAGATACTGACCTGAACCTTCTTGAGATGTTTGTCATCCATATGTATGACACGAACAGCACAACAGACAAGGTTGATGAGGTTAAGACTGGACTTGTTTGCTCGGAAACAAAGATCCTATGATGCCATTCCACCGACAAGTGCATCCCTTGTCCATCATGTTAAACAGTCCGCTGCCAAACTGCCTGTATATGGGGCCGAGCTACTGTGTGCAAAATGCAAATTGAAAGCCCTGCCAACTGGGGGTGGCAAAAAGATGGTGAGGCCTGGAAAGTTCTCTGGTCAAAGCTTCCTACAATTGCGGAGAGTTGCCAGCAACTGACAAAATGTGGATGCAAGACTGACTGCCGAGGAAGATGCAAATGCTATTGCTTTAGCCTCACCTGTACACAGTTATGTTCCTGCAAATGTGAGGACTAAAAATAACTAATCCAACATGTGCATCAGAGAGTTTTCCTACCCAAACAACAAACATGTAATCATTATAGGCCTACTTCTGTTTTTGTAATATTTAGAATCATTCAGTGAGTGTTAGTTTATTTACATGTAATTATGAAAATATTATAATTGTCAATATTTTTTTTGAGTGTATCATTGAATTTTCCATGCTCGACATAATTATATCTCCATACATAGATATTCAAAATATGATCAGTCAATCAAAATATACATAAAAGCCATTTAAAAGCAGTTCAATTGGCGGCCATCTTGGAAAACGGCGGCCATTTTGTTTTTTCACCTGGATAGGGACCTTTTCTTAAAGGGTAGGGTCTGAAGCACCTCTGAACCAAATTTGATGCTTGCATCACCAAGTGAAAGATTGTTTGAGGTATTTGCTGCACTAATGGGGGGGGGGGCAAAAAAGGTCCAAAAAGCGTCTTTTTGCCTTTCGGTCCCGCATAAAAAGTTCCTAAGTGTCAATAATGTGTGACAGCAAGAAAAATGAAAAGCTTACAGCACCTGGTGTTCCCAGGCGAATTCTCCACCAAGTCCCTAAAGCCTGCTCAACCGACCAATGGTTGAGCCCTGTTGTGCAAAGTTGAGGAACGCCAAGCCAATCATTGAGCCCTGTTGTGCAGAGTTGAGCAGCTATCGGCCAATCAGAGACCTCTGTTGTGGACTCGTCATACAGCAGCCGAAGCCGTTCTCAGGTCAGCCTACGATCCCTCAGAATAATTACGACAGATTCAGCGACATCGTTTGACATTTGAAGACGTGGATTCACTTTTACCAGTTACCTGAGGTAAACTAATTTCTTATCTTCAACACAATTTGGGTATTTTGGCAAGTGATTGGATTCGCCGATTTTAAAAAACACTGTTGTTTACATTTAGCCACCAAGTTCAGTTAGCGCGCTTCATTGATGTCAATAGCGGCCGTCAGTAAACAGCCGTCAGTAAAATAGTGATCGTGAAGAGAAACTTTCTTTTTACCTAACAATATTTATGTAAATGACATGGTTGGTGCACTGTTATCTGATGGAAATGACCCATGTTATGTCAAAATGATGTTCGTTTCCTCGGCTACTTCACTTATCTGTCAGTGGGACTAGCTAGTGACAGCCTTCTGAAAACGTATGAAAACAGATGAGCAGATTAACACATTTGTCTGAAAAACATGTTTGACAGCACTATCAGATGTTGGCTACATGTTTCATGACATTTCACGATGTTGTTTTTAATTCGTTGGTTTGTTTTTTTGGTTGTAATGACGCTACTGACTGACGGTCTCCGAGTGTCTCAAAGCCCCTCGTAGCGTAATGTTACAATGTTCGCTACGTGATCAAAGAGCCGATAATGTATCATATTATGAACATTGTTTCTGTTGAAAGGATGTCATCGCTTGACATATTGTATCCGATGACTTATCCTAGCTTTACAATGTTGCTGGATTGAGGTAATGGTTTGTTTTGTTCGTCATAAGGATGCTACTGAATGACAGGCACCGATTGCTTTTTTAAGCGTCTCGTAGCCAAATGTTGTGTTCGCTACGTGATCAAAGAGGCGATCATGTATCATGTGAACATTATGTGTGTTGAGGGAAAGGATGTGATTGCATGAAATACTGTATTGGGTGACTAATTCTAGCTTTGAAATGTTGCTAGACTGAACTAATGACAGCCCGCTGTACACTAGGCTAACCACTGTAACAGCTGTGTTGTGTAACTAAATACTGTCATCCAGTTTAAATAACTTGGCTGTCTTGCTTTGACCTCATTCATATGACGACTACTGACTGTAAATAAGCCATGTTTAAAAGTTTTGTCACAGTCACTTGTTGGAAAGTTAAATGAACAGTCATCACTGATCCCTATTACCTGTGTTTACATTACCAGAAAGAATGGAGGGCCTCTATGAATGTGAGGTTTGCAATAAGAGATTTACTCTTAAGTCGAACCTCACACGGCACACAAAGCTCCATTTTCCAAAGCAGCATGCCTGTGAGGAGTGTGGGAAGAGCTTCGCTACCCAACCCCAGCTGGACCTGCACAGCAAGCAGCACCAGTACCCCAACATCCCCCTGTACAAACCGGGAGAGGCCCGCTTGAGGTGCACGGCAGCTGCCAAGGCTGAGGCGGAGAACCCCAACAAGAAGGTGGACCCGACCTGGCTGGACCCCGTGAAGGCAGAGGCTGCTGCCAGAGAGGCCGGAGGGGGAGAGATGTGGAGAGGCCAGCTCGTCATCACCTGGGGCAAGTACGCCGGGCAGACCTTCAGGTGGCTGCTGGAGAATGACGCTGGTTGGGTGGCCTGGATACTGGCTGAATACAGTCACCAGGGTGAGCTAAATGACCTCTTGAAGTGGCAGAAGGAGCGCCTGCAGGAGTATGTCCACAACTTCCCCTCTGTCACCTGTCTAGTTGACAAGAAGCTGAAGGTAAGTTAAATAGGTTAACATTTGTACATGTACATGTGAGTGATAATCCACACTATTTCAAAACCATGATGTCTGGATCTTACTGTTGTTTTTTTTGTTTTTTTTTGTTTTTTCAGGAAAAGACAGGCGCAGCTGTGGCATCCTTCTCCCAGCATGGCTCCAATTACGCCAGTGATGCCGAGCTATTGGCTGTGGCAGGTAATATTATTATGCTTACCATTGTATCTCTTCTAGAGCAGCTTAAACTAATAATGTTTTTCTTTACTTCTGTCATTATGTTACATTCATTTAGAATAATTATCTCAATTCTCTGTGTGTGTGTGTGTGTGTGTGTGTGTGTGTGTGTGTGTGTGTGTGTGTGTGTGTGTGTGTGTGTGTGTGTGTGTGCTTTGCAGAACACCTCCTGGATGAGTCCCAGGTCCCTGTCACCACCCACATCACCACCGTGGCACAGCTCACCCCAGCCGCAGCTGCCAGCCAGGAGCCTGCCGTGCCACCATCGCAGGAGCAGCCCTCTGTGTCCTCCGGCATCCACCTGGAGGGTTGGCAGAGGTACTGGGAGGAGCCACCATCTTCTGCCCAAGCGCTTGGCATCGCCCTCCCAAACATCAAATGGATGAAGACCAACGAGGCCTACGGCCTGTTTGAGAGGGCATCACGTTACAAAAATGCCAAAGGTGACGTTGTGGAGAGGAAGCTGCTGAAAGAGAAGATGGAGTTCCACCCGCCCCCACTGCCCGTGTCCGTCAGGGGAGCAGTTCCCAGCATGCTCGCCTTCTTCACCACGCCTGCCTTCTTCTGGCGCCCCGTCGGTGTGATGAAGGCCATGATTCCCTGCCCCAACACCAACTGCCCTGCGCCGCCTGGGGAGTACCTGGAGAGGAAGGGCTTCGGCAGCTACGCCAGGCAGGTGTGTGGCATGACATCCTATTACACCCTCCTGACAGAGAAGCTGAAGTGCTCCTACTGCGAGAAGGTGAGGCGTGTGTCGGTGGCACGCGACATCGAGGGGGAGGAGGACGAGGAGGAGGAGGAGGAGGAAGACCACCATCAGCAGCAGCAGTACATTTGGCTGGCCTACAGTCCAAAAGTTCTGATGAGCCTCGCCCCAGCCGTGAGACGGATGTTC
This sequence comes from Engraulis encrasicolus, assembly GCF_034702125.1. Taxonomy (NCBI): domain Eukaryota; kingdom Metazoa; phylum Chordata; class Actinopteri; order Clupeiformes; family Engraulidae; genus Engraulis; species Engraulis encrasicolus. The sequence continues at coordinate 51,462,902 of NC_085872.1, forward strand.
CCCGCCATTCTGTGTGGGAAGCGCGCCATCGACAGAGGAGTGGTGACTCTGCTGAGCGACCGCCTCAACGCCGTGTCGATGAGCAAGGTGCAGCGGCTGCTGAAACAGGGCCACGACGAGTGGTACATCGAGCGGCGCGACCTGTACCAGACTCTCCTGTACGACGCGCACACAGCTGGCTCCTCGTCGACGGCAGCCTCATCCTCCTCGCAGAAGGGCATCCTCGCCTTCGCCAGGCCTGCAGGGACGTACACCCCTCCCATTCCCCAGTCTCCTCTTCCATCTGCCCGGGTGCTGAGGCGAGCACACCTCATCATGGAGATGGAGAAGATGCCAGTGTACCGCAGCGAGATCCTCAGCATGACTGGAGAAATCCTCTGCATAGACGGCACAAGAAAGGTATGCACGCAGCCATCATGTTATGGTAAAAAAAAAAATACAGATGTGTCTTAACTAGTGACATTGTAATAATGTAATAATGTGTATGTTTTGATTTGGTCTGTTTTATGACAGATCCTGAAGAAGATCTACGGGGAGGGCCAGGGCACGATGCAGTACCTCACCAGCGTCCTGAACGAGTGGGGTCAGTTCCTGACGACGGTGGTGGTGGCAGCTGAGTCCGAGGGCTGCTATGCACGCATGGCCAGGGGTCTTGTGGCTCGCTTCGAGCGTGCCAACGCTCCAGCCCCGAGAGTCATCTACGCTGACAACAACTGCTGCCGGTACATTTTAATTTCATTAATTCCATCATAGCACACTGATATTTCATCACAATGTAATGATATTTCAAATAATTACTTCAGATAATTTAAATAACACATGACAAGTTATTTTAGTGAAACACTATTGCATAGATACTCTGTAGATGCATGCTATTTTTTTCCTATGTCATTTCAGTGACAGTGGCTCATCGTTCCTGGAGACCCTCTTCAGTGACTGGGTGAAGAGGGGTACTGTGGTCCGCCTCGACATCAGGCACTGGCTGCACCGCTGGGATGCCGTCGTTATAAAGCAGAGCCACGCCAAGTACGGCGTGTTCATGAGTGCCATGGCGGGGGCGGTGTTGGCCTACAACAAGGGGGACATGTTGCTCTTGGTCCAGGCGGTGCGGAAGGGCAACGAGCAACTGTACGCCAACCACACGGACCAGCAGATGCTCGCCTTCCTCAAGCCGTCGCAGATAAAGAGCTACGTGAGGCGCATCACGAGGGGTGTTGAGGTAACTATTTGTAATAAGTTTGTAATAGAAACGCATCATGTGTAATACAGCTGTGTTATATGAATTACATTTCTAATTATACCTTTGCCACCTGTGCGTTACAGGAGACTGCTGCGACCGTGGACTCCATCCTTGATGAGTTCAAGGGACCAGCAGGCCTCGACATCGACGGCATCCCCCTGTTCAAGTCCGCAGACGCCGTGGATGCGCATTGGGCGACGGCAAGCAAGCACCTCGGATGCATGCAGGCAAGTTCATTTGTGAATGAGTCAAGACAGATACAAGTATGACCATGTATAGACACATTTAGATTAGATTGGATTGGCCAAAGTAATCCTGAACCTCGTACTGTGTTGTGTGTTGTGTTTTGCAGGACCCCCCTGGTGTTCCACTGTACGTGGCAGTGAGGACGGTGACACTGAATGGCGTGAAGCTGCAGAGGTACAGGTGCCGGCGTGGCAGCAATTCCCTGGAAGGGCTGCACTCCCATCTAGTCCACGCCATACCATCAAACAGATGCGGCATCATGCCATTTCAAGTGAGTAATGAAAACAAAACGCTTTGTCAACATCGTCATTTTTCATTTTTGTTTATTTATTTTCTAAATGTTGAAATTGAAAATCGGTGCCATTCTTGAAAATTAGATTTTTTCAAGAATGTTATGTACAAATAGACAACATTATGCTTAAAGAAGGGCAACTTTCATTTTCAACTACAATAACGCCAGAAATGTGTTACATGCAATGTGTTTCAGGTGTACCTGATCGCCTTCGCCGTCCAGTGGAACGCCAGGATGGAGTCCCTTCGCGTGGACGGAGGGCGTGGTCGTCAGACCAGTTGTGTGGACGCTGCGACGATCCAGCGCATGAATCGCCAGGCGGAGCTGCTCTTCGGCAAGGAGCACGTCTTGGAGCCGAATTTCGCCGCGCCTCTGCCATACCCTGCTGACTACCACCACCCGGACGAGGAGGAGCTGCTTGGCGTGGAGTATGCCGTGTGCCAGTCCACAGCTTTCACTGCCAGGCACTACTACGCGCAGAAAGGTACAGCATTTTTCATCACACAACAATATATACGAAAATCACCTGCCCGCTAACTGTCTGCTGCTCGTCGCTACTAATCACAATGTAACTCAACGCAATGTAATGTTTTTCAGCTGAGGAGGAGCAGTGCAGGAAGGACGAGGAGGAGGGGAAAGAGGAGTCTGCTGCTGAGGAGAGTGGCGAGGAAGAGGAGGACGAGCAGGCTGACGAAGGTGTCGGAGGCATGTCGGAGGAGGACCCCATAGACCACGTCTGTGAGAAGCACGTGGTCCTCACTCAGGCCGAGCAGGTGGAGGAAGAGGACGACCCCGCTTTGCAGGATGTCCTGGCCAGCCAACGCCATCTCCATCTGCCTGGGATAGAGGAAGTGGAGGCCCTTGCGTCGCTTCTCCTCCAGCTGGCAGACGACAGCGACCACCACCACCTCGTGCCCGCCGCGCTGAGGCAGCAAATCGCCACGGCTGCTGCCGCTCTCCACGACCACGACCGCTCCGGCGCCAACTTCGCCAAGAAGTATGAGTCGAGGTGGGGCTACACCCTCTTTGGCCGTTGCCTCGGAGCCGACACGCCAGAGACCAGCGCGGCCCAGAAGACCAAGTTTGGCTGGATGAGGTACCCCCAAGCAGCGCAGGTGACCGAGGAGAGCCGCCTTCTCTACCTCCTGATAAAGATGCTGCAGCACCATCCCACCTGCAGCAAATTCCACTCCTCTCCCAGCAAGCTGACCTCGTCCATCAAAGGTCAATACAAGAGGATTGCAGACAGAGTGAGGGACGACCCGGTCCTGGGCAGCCTCGCCATCCCGCTGCCCAACGTCAATGCCAAGTCCATCGGCAACTTTTTCAGGAGGGAAGAGAAGATGGCCAACTTCAGGGCAACGGTCAGGCCAAGAGTCAAGACTCACCGTGATGTCCTGTCAGGCCAACCAATGCCTGATGCCCCTGCCCTGCCGTCGTCACTGCCACCACCAGACAGGCCTCAGGTGCAGTACCAGGAGCCTCACCATGTCGCTGGCAAAAGGCGTGGCGAAAAGCGGAGGTAAGCTCTTCACTTACTTTATCCGTTTATTTTTTTGTGGAGAGCTGTACTGTATTGCACTGTATTACAGTATATGATACTCACAGTATTGTGCTTGTGTGTGTGTGTGTGTGTGTGTGTGTGTGTGCGTGTGTGTTTTTTCTTTTATTTTTTACAGGTTGGACTTTGAAGAGCCACAACTGCAGCCAGAGCCACAGCCAGACTCTCAACCAGGGCCGTCACACCGCTGTATCCAGCCCAAGCCTGCCACCGCATCCTACGTGCCCTCTGCCGTGGCAAAGGCACCTGTCCTCCTGGTGCTGCCAACCCAACCGCAGGCTCCATCAGTGAGGTTGCTGCCATCCACCAACCCAGTCTTCCTCCCTGTCCTCCCACCCCGCCCTCCCGCTGTGAAACCTGTGATGCCCAACAAGTCTAATAAGCCTTGTGGGGCTTGCAAGGTGCCACAGTGTGGGGGGCAGAGGAAGAAATACACCCCTTCCAAGGACAAGGTGGCTGGAAGCAGCCAGAAAATATTCACTTTTTGCCCCTCCACCAACATGTCCACCACACCTGGCTTCGAAGGTGTAGCGTTCACCAGCTATGAACACTTTAAAAGTGTGGTGGACCAGGAGCTGGAGAAGAGGAGAGCCACCCTCTAAACCTGCAATGACTGTCTGTCTGTCTGTCACTCACACTGACACACACACACACACACACACACACACACACACACACACACACACACACACACACACACACACACACACAATGTAAATACTGTAAAAATGTTTTAAAATGTATATTTTCCTTATGATCACACAGTGCATTGAGTGCTGTACTGACACACACGCACGCACGCACGCACACACACACACACACACACACACACACACATTTTCATTTTTCATTTATTTAAACTCGAAGAATCATTGAGAGCCCAGCCCTCATTTACAATGATGTCGAGTAAAACAAACAATTACACTTATAAAATCATATATATATACAACATACACAATGCAACATAAATCATATAAGAGGTAAAAATTAAGACAAACTATGAATTAAAACTTATGAGTTAAAACAAGTACAAGTATGTGATAAAAAACTTCCCAGTATTACTTTAAAATGTTCTAATGACACTAAGGCTTGAAGACCTATCCTTTGTTGTAGGGTATTCCAAAGTGAAGGTCCACAGACACTAAAAGCCGTTTTACCCAGTTCAGTGCGGGCATAAGGGACCTCCAGTAAAAAGTTGCTGCTGCGGGTTTGATATGGGTTTGGAGTGCCAAACTAAAAGAGATGAAATATAAAATGGGAGTTTACCAGTGAGGGCCTTAAAAATAAAAATAAAATAATGCATGTCCCTTCTGTGAGAAAGTGGAGCCCACCCAACTTTATCATATAACAGGCAATGATGAGTGCTATATGGATCCCCAGTAATAAAACGAAGAGCTGAATGATAAACAGTGTCAAGTGCCTTCAGATTAGAGAGTGGTGCATGTCTGTAAATAACATCACCATAGTCAAGGGAAGACAGAAAAGTAGCTTCAATTAACTTTTTTCTGCAGAAAACAGGAAAGTGATATTTATTTCTGTGCAGGAAAGATAGCTTTTGTCTGAGCGTAGTGACAAGACAGTCAGTATGTTTCTTGAATGTGAACTTGTCATCTAGCCAGATTCCCAGGTATTTATAATGTGATACTCTCTCAATAACAGACCCATCTAAAGTAGATAATTAACCCTTTAAGCGCCACACTTTATTTTTCAAAAAAGCTGAATATTGGCATGATAAATTCAAATGACTGTGGCTTAACAGTGGTAACAGATAGAGCTTGACTGTCAATTAGACAAATATTGGGGATGACCCCAAGATTATTTTGGGAGTAAATATGCATACCTAATTTGCATATTATGACGTCATATGGTGGCGGCCATTTTGAATTTTTAATAATTTTTGGAAAATATTGATAATTTTCAATAATTATTGAATTTATTTAGCAATATTTGACATTCCATTACTATCACATAGTGCACATACACTATGGTCAAGGAAATAAGTAGTTTTAGGCAGAATATATATAGTATATAAGCGACACAATTTATTTTTCAAAAAGCTGAATGTTGGCATGATAAATTCAAATGACTGTGACTTGACACTGGTAACAGATAGAGCTTGACTGTCAATTAGACAAATATTGGGGATGACCCCAAGATTATATTGGGAGTAAATATGCATACCTAATTTGCATATTATGACGCCATATGGTGGCGGCCATTTTGATTTTTTAATAATTTTTGGAAAATATTGATAATTTTCAATAGATTATTGAATTTATTTAGCAATATTTGACATTCCATTACTATCACATAGTGCACATACACTATGGTCAAGGAAATAAGTAGTTTTAGGCAGAATATATATAGTATATATTGTAATATTGCAATAATATAGGCCTAATGCAATAATATTGAAATATATAATGCAACAATTACTACTTTTGCCTGGAGGGCCGAATATGTTTGTATCTGTAACCTGTACCTTTTTAGCTTGTGAAACTTTCACAGAAAGGGTCAGCACACACATAGGCCTATTCAATTCATATTTATGCCTATTTTTACATCTGTATAGCCTACTATGGCCTTTGGAGCAGGCGCTGTATAGGCAGTAAAATGGTTGATCATGGCACAGTCTAGCTCAGTGACTTCTACAGTTTGTCACTTACATTTCACAAAACTATGGGCAAACTGTCAACATAATGGGTATGTAATCACAAGTATCATGTCCGTAGTATTGTGTCCAACGTAATTAGGCTACGTTATAGCCTGACACCTGAAGCCGATCAGGAACACAATCCCCGCCCCCTCGCGTGGAGAGCGCAGCGCCCTTCCACCCTCTCCCCCGTTTGAGGGAAATATATCGCCACCTCTTTCGTCTATATTTGCTGTTTTACTGATTTGTATAACTCTTACAAAGACAGTCAAAACGCTGTGACCAGTCTGATTGTCAACAACGAGTCTAAAACATTCATGTTCTAGGGTTGCCTATGCGTCTTCTCTTCACCGTGCGTTTTATTACCAAAACCTCTCCATACGGAGATATGGCCACGTTCGCCGCTGCCATCCACCCAGTAGAAGTCAGAAAGAGGGACAGAATGAGTGTGTGTGTGTGTGTGTGTGTGTGTGTGTGTGTGTGTGTGTGTGTGTGTGTGTGTGTGTGTGTGTGCTGCTTGGTGAACAGTGTTTGTCTGATCCCAGGATTATTGCGTTTGCGTCCGGATAGGTGGCTAGAACTACCCGCATAACCGGGGGCTGAATGGAGGGAGCCCAAGCTAACATTACCAGACCCACTTCTCTCACCCCTAATTCCTCCACCAATACCTGTATGGACACTACGACTGCATTCGCCACTACCACCGACTCACTTGAGATCGGATAAAGTCACCGAATGAGTTTCAATGTGTGTGTGTGCTTAGAGAACATCCTTGCTTCGCATGTCGGCATCTTCGGAAGTTTCGCCACGGTAAACAAAGAGTGCTCGTCCGATCATTATCCTCCTCGTGAGATAAAAACTGTCCTTCGGAGTCAGAATAG
>NC_085872.1:51475192-51507692 GCF_034702125.1 Engraulis encrasicolus
TGTCATGATGCCAATAAACTGAAGTATTTTCCATTTGTAAACACTAGTGTGACGTGCCCCTACTGTGTCTTCTGGAAACCCTGTAATACAATAACAACAACAACAATACATAACTACACTTTTTTTGCCTCTAAGACCTACATAAAAATAAATTGAAGGGGTGTTTTTCACATTTGAGTCTATGCAAGTTGCATCCGTGACATCGACATACAAAATCAGGGGTGGGGAACCGTTTTCATTCGACGGGCCATTTCAAATGTTATAGAGTCCTCCAAGGGCCATACTGTACTGTAAACACAAACCAGGATTTCCCCCTGCACTTAAGGCCTATATTGAAGGGAGCTATACCTCCAGGATTTCCCCCTGCACTTAAGGCCTATATTGAAGGCAGGTATACCTCCAGGATTTCCCCCTGCACTTAAGGCCTATATTGAAGGCAGCCACCTTTACAACAGACCCCACTTCCACTAGGTCCCCTGAAAATATGACTTAATGTATTGCAAAGGTAATTTCCAACATTGCTTTACACAACATGTCATATTTCATGTGAAAATGCTGTATAACATTAACATTATATCGGCGGTCGGATAAGACGACCTGAAGGGACATACATAGGTTCCCTCTGCTTGGCTAAACCAACGGCTGGAATACACTACCGGAACGCATCCTCCAGCTGGGATATCAGCTTTTCAACCTATGGGCCGGGGCCCACTGGTGGGCCGTGAAGTTATTCCAAGTGGGCCTTGAAATCATTTTCTAAAAAATTACAATCATTTTGGTGTGTCTTGCATTGGGGCTATATGCCTGTATGTAAAATAACTTGTTACAACCTACCCCACCACTGTCCCCCATTGCCACTAGTGCTTAGAGATTAGCAATGGAGAAACCATTATTCCCTGTTCTTATCCCTTATTTATTGTAGGCCTAACACCTGTAACACCTATTGGGGTTGGTTGTACCTAGCCTGGTCTGACCATCCCATAATACTACATTTCATACCGTAGTGGAGCCAATCCTTTGGCGGAAGTACGTAGGATGGCTCGCGATGCTCTACCTGTTCTCACCCTGTTCTTATCCCCTATTTATTTTAATGTGGTATGTCCAGCGTCTACTCTCTACTATCTATGTGTTGTAGTATGTCTTTAGGAGATATGAAATGTTGACCACTTAAGTTCCCCCCTGAGGGATAATAACGTTTTCAAGTTTTGGCTAAGGACGCGCTCAACTTATATGAAAAAACGAAAGTCTTTGGGTGCGCGATAAAATGTATCAACTTATGGAAGAAAAAGTCCGCACTCACAAACTGCGTCTCATAATTTGTTTATATTACCACCATGTCCAAAAGGAAACGCGTTTCGTCTTTCAAGCCTTCATCAGTGTGTGATGAACTGAACTGATGAAGGCTTGATGGCCGAAACGCGTTTGCTTTTGGACATGGTGATAATATAAATAAATTATGAGACGCAGTTTGTGAGTAGGCCTACGGATAATAAAGTTTACCTTGACTTTGACCTTGATTATTTACGATGAACTTGCTACCCAACTTACAACAAACCCATAGGCCTAGTCCTACAACTTTATCTCAACAACGGCATAAGCAATAGACAAAAAGAAGACGAAGAATCTCTAACTGGTGAGATTGGCGGCGTTACTGAGGGGTGCCTGTGTTACTTTCATAGGGTGCATCCCAATATGTGACCTTGCCTCCTCCACTTGCCTCCTCCACTTGCTTCTCGTCATGATGACATCACTGACAACAGCATTATATTTCAATATCTTGCAAAAGCTCAATTGTAAAGTCTTTTTCTCATTTGCAATTGTGATGGTGAATGAAAAACAGTCCCTCAAAAGTTGTTGTGGCGAGGCTGACAGCTGGGAAACTTTATCGTTTTCTCCACGGAGGAGGGGCCAGGAGGCGGGACGAGGAGACAAGCACAAGTGGAGGAGGCAAGGTCACATATTGGGATGCACCCATAGGCTACTCGATCTCACACACAGGATTTTTTTTCTTCAACTAAAGGCACGGTTCTGAATGCGCGTGTTCTGCTTTGCCTGATTATTATCATGCCTGCGCTCGCCAACTTGGCGTAACTGCAAGATTGACTACAATGGGAACCAATCAGAGTGAGCCCCTCGTCTCTGCTACTTTCTCTGGGGCAGGGCTGAGAGTATACAGGTAGGCTCATACCTCTATGGGTAGGCTCCACAGCACACAGGTAGGCGTACTCGGTAGCCTACACAGACCTTAAGTTACACTACCTCTGCCTTAAGTATGAGCGAGGCGCCATTTCATGCCAAATCGAAAGCAGTTGGCCACCAGATCATTCTTGGTCTCTAGACAGCAAATATCGGCTACAAGCAGAGTTTATGAGAGATAATGCGCAACAGGATAAAGTAACAAGTAACGATATTGGATAGCGGTTGAACTGTCTGTATTCTGCTGCGCGAAGAAACACATGAACTTGGAGCGCTCGGACCGTGTTGTAGTGGCTACGATCGACGGCGAGGACGCGCAGTGAAGGCGCAATGTTGGCTCGCTCTGCTGGCAGGTTGGTTGCCGCGGCTGTTATGCACTGTTATGCACCATCAAGCTTAGCTAGAATTAGGCTAAAATATGAATTGTTTTTCCATTGGAGTACATGGGTGATGATCGTTTACAGATGTGCATCATCTCAAAGCTATCAGTCAGTGGCAAAACATTACTGAAATGGAGAGAGACTACTATAATAAGTAGGCCTAGTATGGCGATTAGGGCGTCGCTGAAGTGCTCACAATTTGAGCTGCTACAGGTGACAGACCTATTAAAATGGAAGTGTTTATGACTCAGAAGGTAAGAAAGTGGATCGTACTCGGGTTCTTCTTTTCTTCATTTAATTTTTTATTTTTTACATAGCAGCAGAAGTGTAGACAACCGTTTCGGCTGTTGCCTTCGCCAGTGTCTATGACATTGTTAGTGTTTATGACTCAAAGAAAGAGGCTAGGCAAACAGTGCATGTCAGAGTTCCAAGTCCAATGCGTCCTCTGACAAGGAGAGTATCAAGGCTTGTCTCAAATATGTTAAAACATATTGGCAATCCATACAAAGCTTCTGATAAAATATGCTGCGGTGACAGAGGTATCAAACGTTTTTGAAAGGAGAGCCCCTTGTAATATCTGGTGTGAAATGAACACTGCATTTGAAAACAACACCATGTTACAATTGAAACATGGTGGTGGGAATGTCATGCTTTGGGGCTCTTTTGCTGCCTGGGGACATGGATGACCTATGAGTGAAGAATGCATGAATTCGGCTCTTTACAAACAAATCCTGAAGGATAATGTCCAGCCATCCATTTGTAACTATTCATTTGTGTTCAATCTACCAAATGTGCAAAAACATACACATGACAGCAGAGGGCATTTTCACACTTGGCCCTTTTAAACCATTTAAGCGAACTCAGACCTGTGATTCTGCATTTTCCCCTGAATATGTGAACACCTCTGAGCGCACAGGCCCCTCGAAAGCAAACCATACTGAGACCGTACAGGCCCCTCGAAAGCAAACCATACTGAGACCGCACGGTTGGCATAAGATTCCTCTGACTAGGTAGGTGTATCAGTAGGCGCATGTCGGTGCATTAAATTTCACTTCATGCTGGGGTTCCCAAACTTAACCGTGCAAAGGCCCCCCATACCCTGGTAGATTCGAGCCAAGGCCCCCTTTACATGGGTCGTGCCATATACTTTTCCTGTGCACTCCCTTTCACAACCATAGTCTAGGCCTGTGAGTCGGTCCCACTAGGATATATAAAATTAACTAATGGCAATATTGTTTAGGTCATTTGTTTTTATTTTGGTGTACATTAGTTATTCCATTTCTCCTGATTTATTTTATTATTTCCTACCAACTTTCCGCGGCCCCCCTAGCACCCCCTCACGTCCCCCCAGGGGTCCCCCCCCCCACTTTGAAAACCACTGACTTCATGTCTACACCCGCTTGCAGACAGCAATGCATTCTGGACTTAATGTCTACACCCGCTTGCAGACAGCAATGCATTCTGGACTGGAAATGTTGCATGATGGTCAACAAAATTCAGTCATGATGTCATGAACACCCGACATGTGACACAGTGCTACTTTTTTATCATTAGACTACATTTCTTAACTGTCTATGAAAAAGTATAATATTGAATTACTTCTCCCAATTTCCTTGCATTGAAATACAATGTGCATTGAATGCAGTGTCCCAAAATTCCCCATTTTTGCTCATTAACCCCTTAGTGCACAGCCTATGTAATGACCTCACTGTCACCAAAATTGTAACGGCTATGTCTTTATCTGTTACTTAAGGCTCGCTGTACTGTCATAGCATTGTTATTATGATGTAGTTGAGTATTTTCAGCAAATAGTGAATAGGCCCGCCTGCAACCCCATCGAGGCTACCGTACAATTTATTTGAAGAATTTTGACATTTACTCACCTTTGTAAAGGCATTGTTATTATTTTGAGCCCAGCTCTATAGGCCTTTCTTTTTTTATAAATGTCAACATTTTGTGATTTCAGTGTAAAGATGGAGAAGTCAGATTCGCCTGCACCCAGCTGTGTGTCTGTGAAGTCAATGAATGAACCAGCAAACTTCACAGGATAATTTACACCCAATCCAAAGTGAGCATTAAGATGATTTTGTATTTGTGGATGGGTTAGGCAATGCACACATTTTTGTCTTGCACGATGATGAATTTCTTTTTTTGTTTTCCCCACATGTGATTTCAGGATGAATCTGGAGAAGTCAGACTCACCTGCCCCCAGCTGTGTGTCTCTGAAGTCAATGGACGGACCAAGAAACTTCACAGGAGATTTTACACCCAACCCAAAGTGAGTATTAAAGCGATCCTATGCAACTTTGACATAAACACATAGATATAAACAACTTTATAGCGGCCTCTAGTGGTTCTGCCGAAAATGTGCATTGAACTAAATTAGACAGACATTGGCTTCGAGATTATGTGCGAATTAAATTTCGTCGTCTTCTGTAATTAACCAGATTCCCTTCCTTGCATTCAGTTCTCTCCACTTCTAAGGGGCTTTTATCATATGTGAGATTCCCCCCCTTGCTTATGAGTTGACTGCTTCGTAATTCACTTCACACAACTGCAATCATGTTTGCACTTCCCTCAGATGGATATTATTTGATCCACTTGTTCTCGGCAGATATCCCCGTCTTTATTTCACATTTCCAGTAACGTAGCCTACCTGTAGCCTACATTAGAAGAACGAGGAAACAAACGGCTATTTTGTTGTCATAATAACGATTTCGAGGTCGAGGTGACAAGACGCGGTTTTATCTCCTGTGGTGTTGAAAGTGAAAGTGGACATCCATATGCCGACTAGAGATCACGTTTCGTCTCCTCTTGATCGGCAACAACATATATTTTTAGCCTCGCTCGACTGATTGTGTCCTTTGACATCAAATAAAATGTGCGACATCAGATTTCAACTCGTATACATTTGTGTATCTTTGTAAACTAAACGAGGTGGCGTGGGTTTTGAGAATGCTAATGCATACATCCCAGTGTAGTGAATGAATGATAAAATCCCCATCTTATGGCGTTCGGCTCTCTCCGGTTTGAAGCCCTTTTCCAATGTTCACACAAGCGATTTATTTGCCTGTCCAAACCTTTCATCTCAATTATCTCGTGATTTATTTGCAGTCCCATTCGTTGTTTTGTACGGTGGCCCATTAGTGACACGGAGGGCTTTTTTTGGAGGGGGGAATGTATGCACTGGAGACTAACACCTTTGCGAGATAACGCAAATCTTTTGCGAGATAACGCAAACCATTTGCGAGATAACGCAAATCTTTTGCGTGATAACGCAAATATTTTTGCGAGATAACGCAAATTAAAACTTACATCTGCGGGTTCACCACTTTGATTTGCCGCACACTTTTTGGTCACCGGGGGGCAGTCTGAACCAACACGAGTAGGCCTACGGCTTTGACGCACCACAGCTGTAGAGGTAGGCTATTCAATTCACCACTACTGTTGTTGGATAACAGCGAGAGGGATGCTGACAGTCAAAAACATTACTACCGCTGGAAGGACGTGCAAGGATACCGTTATTTTATCCATTGTTTTATGTTAAATAAACAACACATTTTGAGAGACACCGTAGCACTTTGCTTTGCGCACGGACACAAGGGGGAATAGGATTTTTTGGACGACACGTGTCTGCACTGCAGAAGCATGCCAGCATTAAGGAGGACAGTCGGGACAACTGTTTACCGAACGGTTATTTTCAAAGATTATGAAGCATATGAAAATAATTTTGTCATATCAAGACCCACAGGCTAATTTTAACATTGGCCTCGATGTTGAAGTCGTTTGTTGTGGTTCTCCCCTTTTAATGTAGGCTATAGGCTAAATCAAGGCTATTACAGCCATGCAGAGACCTTAGACCTGTAACAACTCCGACATTTGGAACTATCCAAAGTGGGCATTCATGGTTAATAGTTTTCTCAGACAGACTTGGATTGGATTGGATTGGATGTCAGACTTGGATTAATGTTTCTTAACAGCAGTTAAGTCTGAACCAACACACGTAGCTATAGGGCCTACGGCTTTGACACACTTCAGAGCAACCGCTGCTGTCATTCATTCTCACGATGTCAACAATGCCAGGTAAACAATGGCAAAAAAGTTTGGGAGCTAGGATAGGGAGGCTATACCAGAGACGATCTAAAATTTAAATTAATTAAATAATATTTGGCTAGTTATAGACAGTCCGTGACTCTGGGCCGTCGGCAAATAATTAAAATAATAATTACCAATTTCAAACAGATGATTGCACGACTAGGCCACTGAGGGAATTTCGCCCCCAGAATTTATTTAGACTTCAACTGTTAAACCCAGCAGCACATGTTCGTTGAGGTCGGACCACACAGGCAGGGTTCAAATGACTTTTCTGTTATTGTCTTACACTTTCTTTTTAAAATTTACAAACAGTTGAAATACATTTGGCCTAACGGCTATTGGACACCCGCACCCGCCCCCCACATGAACCAAGGAGGCCAAGGTTTTCCCCACTAGTAGTACACAGCACAGCAAACCAAAATTAAGTAATGAAATGAAAATACAAAGCACGGCAAACCCACACCGATACCACTGCACACTTGTGTTTTACTTTTACGCACAGCAAACGAGATCTATTTAGGGGTAACCCGCACGCTAGGCGGCCCAAGTGGTGTGAGGTGAAGGTGTGAGGTGAAAGATACAAATAAACAAAACAACAAACAGAGAACTCTCACCTTCTCCTAAATCACACAAAATAAGAACTGAAAGCAAAGGGGGAAACGTCACACACTTGTGCGCACGCACGCACACACACACACACACACACACACACACACACACACACACACACAAACACACACACACACACACACACACGCACACGCACACGCACACGCACACACACACACACACACACACACACACACACACAGTCACTCTCCAATATAAGCAGCAGACCGCAGACAGACCAACAGGTGGATACACAGGTACCACGGACAGCGACCAACTGTCTCGAAGTCGCCGGGCAAGGGGCGCAGCGCAAAAAGCCTGGTTCCTATAACGCCAAGTACGAAGTTGGCCTAGTGAACCAATGTGGCCGCGCTTACAGTCGCACCCCCGTCATAGACCAAACCACACACCACACACCACACACATAAACCAAAGGCATAATTGCCACAAGCACACAAACAATCTGACGGTTCCCTCCGACTCCGAGCAGATTGTGCCAACCTTTTAAAAGCGTGCCAAGTTTTGCCAATTGGTGCCTACTGATCACATGGCGCACCAACGCACGACAGACTTAATGATGCGGCTTAAAGGTACACACCCCATCATGTTCACTGTGAAAAGGTGATCTCGCCACTCTTCACTGATTTTAAACCACTCTTTATTTTGGTGAACTTGTGTATTTACTGTGCACCGCGAGGAGCGGGCAGAGCTGGACAGTTGGACACACGCACACACACACACCGCTCAGTGTCACATTATCCTCTCCAAGTGCGCACGACACTGCTACACGGGAGCGCGCGTCGTTGTGGCAGCATTTCCATCGCGTGATGTCAAGCACTGAAAATGGACATGTGTTGAATGATCGGACTCTAAATGTTTCATGTTTTGTAGGCTTATAATGTTTGTGAATTATGTCTGTTTGGTGTGGAGATTCTGTGGGCAACGATGAGCAATGTTTGTCGATATGATTTGTAACTGGCGTTTTGTTTTGGAAAGGTCCTGGTTGTGATTGTGTGTCTGCATTGGTTAATTGAATAATTGCCTGCGTAGTGAGGGGTATGTAGAACCCAGCTCATTGAGTTCATCTTAATATGCGACCTTGCCTCCTCCACTTGCTTGTCGTCATGATGACATCACTGACAGCAGCATTATATTTCAATATCTTACAAGATATCAATTGTAGAGTCTTGCAATTGGGATGGTGAATGAAAAACAGTCCCTCAAAAGTTGTTGTGGCTAGGCTGACTGCTGGGAAACTTTATCGTTTTCTCCACGGAGGAGGGGCCAGGAGGCGGGACGAGGAGACAAGCGCAAGTGGAGGAGGCAAGGTCGCATATTAAGATGCACTCATTGTTGAGAGTGAGCGAGATAGGTGAAGCAGCTGTTTACCGGAGTGAGCTGTCTTCAGAAACGTTTGTAAAAAGTAGCTGCTGTTGAGCGCAGGTATTAAGTGTCAGAAGTTTGGATTTGACTGATTTTGTATTGAGTATTTTTGAGTTGCCAGTCCAACTTGGGTTTATGTCTATGTTGCCCACGAGCACATTTTGTTTTGAGAAAAATAAAAACGCTTCGAAGTTTAATTACGGTTTCCTGATGTGCCATGGAAAATGAAATGGCTGTAGGCCTACCTTTTATAGGCAATATGGTTGTATTTTCAGTTAACATTTTCATTGGTGGTGTGCCTTGGCATTTTCCCTCGATAAAAGGTGTGCCATTTCAAAAAAGATTGAAAACCAGTGGTAAACAACGGATTGAAATTCTCACGTATTGATGTGCATTGGTGTAGAATGGTGGATGAGTTGCATGTGTGTGCGCGCGCGTGTGTGCTGGGGGGAGCGCCAGTATGGGTCATACTGGTAGAGCAGTAGTTCTCAACCATTTCTTGAACAAAAGCCCCCTTAAACTCATCATAAGCATCCCAATCCCCCCTTGATCCCTCCCAGCGCCCCTTGGTTTTAAACATATATATAATGGACTAATTACCCCCGATCGCAATAAGCACCAACCCTATCAGCTATCCTCCTCAACTAGGGCTGTCCAAAGAGGTTATAGCGCTAACGTTGAGAAATATTTGGGAGCGTGTGTGGGGTGCAAAGGATTCTGAACGGGGTGGGCATAGGGGGCTATAAGGTGATCAATGAAGGGGTGGAATGGGAGGGCTATGGCCAGTGTGTGTGTGTGTGTGTGTGTGTGTGTGTGTGTGTGTGTGTGTGTGTGCGCGCGCGCTGTGTCCCTGTCCGTGTGTGTGCTATGTCCTGCCACACCTCGGAAAAACGGTCCTGTCAGTGTTTTAGTTTGCGCAAGGTTGCGTTAGGCTACGGCCCTTTACGCCTGTTACGCTATGATTTTGGACTGCTTACAATAAAGCCAGATCATCAATGCCACTTCTCCGTGAATTTTTGAAAGTTGTTAGTCATCTCTGTGAGCTCTGCGTTAGATTTCAGCGATATCTCTCAGTGCTACATGGTCGGAAACCATGGCACCATGGGGCACGTGGCGGTACGAGTTACATCCAAAAGTAATTTGTGTTCGCTAAAAGCCATCACTGTAAAACTGGTCAACAATTAAAAGCAAATAACTATTTGATTTCCTCCATTTACCTAAGACCCGATGTCATGTATAACAGGAGGAATTTTCTACCACAGGAAGGACATAGGCCTATGTCGCTTTCTATCCATTCAGCTATACTGCGTGAAGTTCCGTGATCTGCCATCATGTCATGCATTAAGAAACATTAATCCAAGTCTGACCGAGAAAACTATTAACCAATGCCCACTTTGGATAGTTCCAAATGTCAGAGTTGTTACAAGTCTAAGCTCTCTGCATGGCTAAGCAGTGATAGCCTACTTGATTTAGCCAATTATAAATTAAAAGGGGAGAACCGCAACAAACAACAAGTTGAAACAACAAGTTTCAAGAAAAAGAAAGAAAGAATACAGCGTGCTGCCTCAACGTCGAGGCCTATGTTAAAATTAGGCCTACATCATTCACATGTGGGTCTTGATATGACAAAATGATTTTCATAAACTTCTCATCATCTTTGAAAATAACCGTAGAGTAAACAGTTGTCCCGTCTGCCTTCCTTAATTCTGACATACAGAGCTTCTGCATTGCAGACACGTGTCGTCCAACAAATCATATATTTCCCCTTCTGTCAGTTCGCAAAGCAAGGTGCTAAGGTGTCTCTCAAAATCTGTTATTTATTTAACATAAAACAATGGATAAAATAACGGTATCCTTGCACGTCCTTCCAGCGGTAGTAGTCTAATGTTTTTGACTGTCAGCATCCCTCTCGCTGTTATCCAACAACAGTGGTGGTTGAATTGAATAGCCTACCCCTACAACTGTGGCGTGTCAAAGCCGTACACGTGTTGGTTCAGACTGCCCCCCGGTGACCAAAAAGTGTGCTGCAAATCAAAGTGGTGAACCCGCAGATGTAAGTTTTAATTTGCGTTATCTCGCAAAAATATTTGCGTTATCACGCAAAATATTTGCGTTATCTCGCAAAAATATTTGCGTTATCTTGCAAATGGTTTGCGTTATCTCGCAAATAGTTTGCGTTATCTCGCAAAATATTTGCGTTATCTCGCAAAGGTGTTAGTCTCCAGTGCATACATTCCCCCCTCCAAAAAAAGCCCTCCGTGTCACTAATGGGCCACCGTAGTTTTCACTGCATGCCAGCGTGATATTTTACAATCAGCTAGCCAGTAGCCAGCTTTCAGCAAGCTGCTGCCTTATGTAGACCTCCGTGGCTGCTACTTAGTTAGCAAACGAAGGAATAGGTCTCGCTCCGCTCATACAGCATAGAAATCTAGACGCCCCTATCGGCCACAAATTGCACAACAACAAAAGGCGCGGCGCCGCCAGGCAAAACTGCAAGTGCTGTTTCGGAGCAGGAGCACTAGGCGGTGATGGAAATATTGCCATTTCCCCCATTACCGGTCGGTCAAGCAAAATCTTGAGTACCAAGCCATTTCATGACTATGAAAAAGTTGCATAGTGTCTCTGATGATTTGCATTTGTTGATAGACAATGCACACATTTTTGTCTTACACTTCGTGACCACTTTCGCGGTCCGTCCGCTGAGGACCCCAAATGCAACTTTTGACAAAGCGGGCGGCCCGCTATGAGTATCGTGGGAAACACTTTTCATATGAAGAAATCGATTTACATACCGTTTCTGGCTGGCAAACTGCTGGCATTCTGTGATGAAAATCTTATTTAAACAGCATTTTTTTCATGACAGTGTATATTTTAAGACAGGCATGCCAAAAATCTCTTGACATACCGTTCTCCGATTTGTATCAACTGCTGGCATTCCACAATGAAAAACATTTTCATAGCAAGTTTATTTAAACAGCATTTTTTTCATGATGTACATTTTGAGACAGGCATGCCACGGGCACCGCGCTAACTACGTGATCCTACCACAGCCCTTATAGAACAGCCTTGCCACTCGCTATTAAGCCCCATTGTACCAGTTGTTTGTATTAGTTCTATGGTTTTTAGCTGCAGTTCCAATGAGTTCTCCACTAGTCGCGCATCGGAGACCAGAATGAATGGGACCCAATTGAGCTAGATGCTTAAAATCTTAATTTTCACCCAGGTCTCATTGCAAAGCTCAAATTTGAATGTCGTCCTTGAGATTTGAATAAGGGTTTCACTCAACAGTATAATAAAAAAGCACATATGTCCGTTTGATTTTTTACAGGAGGAGTTTTTGCTGCTCACTACTCGCTAGCATTTTGCTAAGGATGTGACATCATAGACACTTAAGGTCACTTTTTAAGCATATGCGTGGCTCAAAAAAATCTAAAACTCGTGGGTATTTTCTATATATGGGTAGATGACAGATAAGCAGCAAAAAACTAGCCTGATAAACCAGCCTAAATGTATTAGATGTCTAATTTGCAGGTGGCGCTGGTTTACCAGGCTAGCAAAAAACTATTTTTTCACAAAACATTTTTTATGAGGCAAAGAATTATATGTCTACGTAGTGCAGCAATTAATCTTTAAAAAAAATCCAAGTGGTCACAATGTTGGTCTATTAATTGATTATTTGTTTACGTTGCTAAAGCAATCAGATGTAAATATGTCCTTTGGTGTGACGTTAAATAATGTTAAAATGGCTTGAGGGAGTTTGATATACATTGTTACACTCTTTGCAATATTTTAAAGTATTAATTTAATGAGAAATAACCATTTAATGATTTTCCCCCCCATGAGAGGCAAGCTTATTGGAAACCTTCAAGGAAATACAGGGATAACTTTCCGTTTAAATTTTCTAAATTGTCTGAATTTATACTAACATTTCAGGGAGTATAATTTGCTGTTCCCTAATGCAATATTCAGTGTTAATCAAACATATTCTTAAGCTCAAACAAATATTTGTGCGTTTAAAGATGGCCTCTCAACGTCATTTCATTTCCAAGCTAGCAAGGTGCCTTGTGGAGAAACGAGAGGAGTATTGAGTCAAAAATACTGAATCAAACCAAGATAACGCAAAACACGCCCACTCAATGCAAAAGCGTGTGCTCAAGTTGGGTCTCCTAAGGGGGCGTTGTCCCCTACTTCTTCTTCTCTTTTTGAGGTGTTTGCGCAAGACGTGCGCTACCGCCATCTACAGCGCTAAGGGGACTTCATTGATTCTAAACCTCAGGAATCCGAAGGTCTCCTAACCGAAGGTCTCCTAAAGGGGCGTTCACCCGACATAAAGTGGATACCGGAAAAGAAACAAAATGACGCTTCTTCTTAGATCCACCTTCTTTGGTTCAGTGTTTCTCGTGGAAATGTGTCTCTGATTAGCTCACTCCTCCTGCTCTCGTGGAAATGCGTCTCTGATTGGCTCAGTCCTCCTGTTCTTGGAGAGAATGTAATGGGAAACAGAGTCGCCACTTCCCCGGGTGGTACTGCACTATAGGGGCGCCAGCGGAGGCGTGCAGGCTCAGGGCTGTGCTCTTTCGACAGCGACCCCTAGGCTTGCTGCGAGAACGGAGCAACCAGAGTGGGCTGGCTGTATGGATGAGGCTTTGTGCTGTGTGTGTACCTGAGAGTAGCAACCAGCTGATAGCTAAGCTAAGCTAGGTTTCGGGCCACCAGATGTTGCTTGTTTTGAAAACAAGCAGAAAAAAATTACCCAACATGTTTTTAGAAAAATGGGTCGACATAAACCTTTGTTGGCAACGCCTTTTTCGATTTGACACAACACAGAAAGGCTTTCGTGATTCGATCGTTTCTCTGCATTATTTATGTCAATTGGGAAACACCGGGAAACACAGCCAGGCGAGGTGACGCACCGCTATGAGAGCCTTGCAAGTGAGTTTAACTTGGGATCTTCAAAAGGAGTGAGTAAAACTGTGTTTTATCGGAAGGTGGCCTTTAAAAAATGTCACACTGTAGGACATTCATGTCACACTAAAGGACAAAAATGCAAAACTGAGCCAGAAACAAATGTATCAACATGACTATTTTGTCTTTTGATCATAATGTAATGTTGTAGTCAATATGGATCTCATGGGCGTAATTTATGGTAGGGACACGTCCCCACCAATATTTAGCCCCCTACTGTTTAATCACGACCGGTGTTGCCGGTAACGTAGTCGCACTATTTTTTTTTCAGTAACGTGTAGTCTAACTACCATTTCAAAACGTCAGATTAAAGTTATTTAAGACACCGTGCGTTACTATTTCTGGTACATAGGCCCGCCTAATTTTTGTTTCAAGCGAGGAGTTTGTGGCGACGCCTGAGGATATGATATGAAAAAAACCCTTTTATGATAGGCCTATGAAACTTTTATGAAAGACGATAGAGGGATAACTTCGCCCTGCCATTAAATCAGATTGTATAGGCCTACACACGGTTCTGAATCTTAATTCTATTCGAACAGTTGTGCCGACATCATAGGCAATTTCTAATTCACTATTTGGGTGCAGGGAACTCTGCAGATGCGTAATAGTTGCGTGACAAGCAGAGAGAGGCGGAGAAAGGTGAAGGATAAAGTGGCCTATTTAAGAAGAAATGTGGTCTCTGCGCAGCGCAGATAATAACGAATTGAAATGCACATTTGATCTACTGATACGGGTGTAGCCTATTTAAACTATCATCGAAAGGACGGGCAGGGTTCCGAATCTTCAGTCTTCCTTTAAAAAAAAACTGTCAATGACGGACAAACCTCTGTTAACGCGACCCATGTGGTAAATGAAAGAGTTCCTAAAGGTACACTTCGGCAAAACATTTCCCTTCTTTCATATTAAATTAACCTGGCTTTGTTTTACAGTCTATTTAACTGTAGGACTACTTGAGTAGCCTAGACTAATTGCTGCGACTAGGTTCTGATCTCGCTGAACATCCAACGCGACTGAAATGGAAGCCTTCTTCCATGACGAGTATGTAACCAACATCATTCAAAAATCGCAGATAGGGCCTGCACCTAAGCCAGGCCCGTCACTAGGTTTGGGAGACAGGAGGGGCTTAGCCCCCAGAGGTACCGAAATTTTTTTGAGTTCACTTGCGAAGGAGATGTCTATACATTCATAATTTTAAGAGCATCATACCCATTACTATTCTATTGAAAATTAGCTTTCATTATTTAAATTGCTCTCTAATGCTACTTCACCAGCTAAACTACACCTGTTAAAATATGCTAAATTACAAGAGTAAACAATGCAATGGAAGAGGGCAAGTGGTTCGCCACTCATAATCATGGAAACCTTCTACAGAAGACAGTTGTCTAACCACCAGAATCTCCAACATTTTCATAAACCTTTAACCCGGCCATCAGGATGGTGAATTCACCCGCCCCTCTTCCACCTTTCCCATTCCCCCCTTCACGGACAACCTGTCAGGAACTCCTCCACCCCCCATGTCTGCTTTGCAATAGACCTGTTTATAAATCCAGCATTGTCTTTGATAGATTTGCTCTTAATCTACAATTAAACCCAAAATACAAGTTGCATAAATGGACAGTAGACAATACACAATAAAGAAAAGGATATCCTTGAGACTTTTTCACATTAGTCTGACAAACTTTTAATGCAAATAAAGAAAGTATTCTTTAGTACAATGTATTAATGAAAACATAAATCAACATTATATGAAATGTACAACTTAGAAATATAGTCAACCCAAGGAAGCACTACCATAACACATAGTGCTGCACTATCAGACTGGTAAACATCTTCCTTCTACAATCCATCAGACTCAAACACTGGAGAAAGCTACATGGACATTTCAAAGACACTGATGAACATTCCAAACACCATACCTCTTGCACTTTACCTTTTGCAACTTACATATTGCATCTACAATACGGACAATAACCTATACGACCACTGGTATGGTGTGTGTGTGTGTGTGTGTGTGTGTGTGTGTGTGTGTGTGTGTGTGTGTGTGTGTGTGTGTGTGTGTGTGTGTGTGTGTGTGTGTGTGTGTGTGTGTGTGTGTTACTGCACCCTGAGTGTGTGTGTGTGTGTGTGTGTGTGTGTGTGTGTGTGTGTGTGTGTGTGTGTGTGTGTGTGTGTGTGTGTGTGTGTGTGTGTGTGTGTGTGTGTGTGTGTGTGTGTGTGAGAGAGAGAGATATTATCAATGTCCTATCTATACGTTAAGTTTAAGTGCACAAGTGGAGACTGGTCAATCACAATTTCAAACTTCTGTGCTAACCTTTGTTACATAGATCTGACAATAAAGTACACTTGGGCTTGAACTAAACCCAGTTCAACAACTTAAGCTAAACTTCCTTTTTACTTAGTGGGAGGAAGAATCAACGAGTGCCTTCTCTGTTTCATGGTGGCAAAACGGTCAACTACTTTACCGTCATTGAGCTGACTGACAATGCCATTTTCAATGGCCATGACTGCAAGGTTATGAAGCCTTTTTTGCCCCATTGTTTTACGCAGCCAAGTGTGAAGTCTACGCAGAGCACTAAATGACCTCTCGCATGAGCAGCTACTTACAGGCACAGTCAGAGCTACCTGGAGGACTTCTTTCAACGAGGGGAACATGTCTGCACTGAAGAGATTGTGTACAGCCAGCATGTCTTGGGGTGTATACCCAGCAAGCTCTTTCCCATCAGTGCATCGGCCAGGTCTAATGTCTCCTTCTGAAGGAGTTTGTGGAGGCCTTCCGTGATGGAAAGAAGTGTCTGAAACATTAGCAAAGCATAGATAGTCGAGAAGCTTGCTAGCTTTGCTTTGATACCAGTGGCCATGGGCGACCCGGTGACTGACAGGCATTCACATATGGCAGGTAAGGTCTCAAGCACAGCATTGATCGACTGAAGCCGACATGCCCATCGAGTGTTGGAAAGTTGGACTAGTTCCACTGCCAAACCCAGCTTCAGCTGAGCATGTTTGAATGTGTGGTGGTGTACAAGGGAGGTGGTGAAGAAGGTGTACAGAGACTCCAACAAATCAAACAGCTCCACAGCTTCAGAAACAGCCCTGCAGGTGTAGCACAACACCAAATTGAGCTCGTGTGCATAGCAATGTATTAGTCCGGGAGCCGTGGGGTTGAACCCAGATTTCTTTGATAAAGTTCTTTTTTTTGCTTTATCTGGTAGATTTTAGGCAAGTCTTCAAGATTTCAGACGATGCCCGGTGATATCACTTGAGGATTTTCAGATTTTGAGCCTTTATTGTCCCATAAATGCGAATTATGACAAAAAACTAAAGACACCTAATATTACTGTGAATAATGTTACAAAATGTACCAAATTGCTTATATTACCTGAAAAACATTCACATTGGACTGCCTTAACACTGCCCTTATTGAAACAAACCCAATATGGGGTAATAATTAACCCTTTCATAACAGCAATCCCACAAATAAGACGAGACACTGTAGGTGAATAGGGTATTTTTTTTAACTTGCAGATATCAATATGAAACTTTATCAGATGATTACTCGTATGAATTGGAGAAAAAAATGTATTACAAGTTTTCTATATTTTATGTTTAAATATGCTAATTAGGCTATTATCTAATTAAATATGCACTAATTTGCATTATATTTTGATGCAATGAATCTGACCACCTGAAAATGCCAGCTTCAAAATTCCTTTTTTATTTTGTTAATATCCTATATACAAGAATATTTACTGTGGTTAATTGTGGCTATCTCCTTTTGTTATCCAGGTACAGAGAAAATACTGCTAATAACCTTAAAAAATGTGATTTCAGCCTATTTTTATGCATTTAGTTATATAAATCAGGTCATGAATGACAAATAAACAAATGCCTCAGTAAAAACATTCACAACATTGCTTAGAATAAGACTGTAAAGTATGGAACGGATTGTGCATTATGAGATCCTGCATAACATCACATCATGACAACATACATGACAACATCGCCGGTAGGTAGCCTACCACAAATAGCCAACATAAAAGAAAAAAAAAAGAACAACAGAGTGTGGGGGTAACTGGTGAGCAGTCGTTGGCTGTTCCAAAAGATGAGTAAAGAAATGACATACATCCAGTGTATCCAGACTGGTATTGAATGATCACTTAAATCCATAAAGCCATCAAATAAGATCTGTACATGCATTTAAATTTACACAGAAAGACCTATATACACTGCAACATACAGTACCGCACGCTGAGAGAGAGAGAGAGAGAGAGAGAGAGAGAGAGAGAGAGAGAGAGAGAGAGAGAGAGAGAGAGAGAGAGAGAGAGAGAGAGGTCTAAACATAGGAAAACAGCTATACATTATATATACGGTTGAGTCAAAAAATTAAGTCAATCCAGGGTCATTCCACGCCAAATCAACAGGAGCCTGCGCACTTAGGTGTCAAAAAATTCTGAAAATATTACTGAGTGAACCCATGGTACTTAAGAGAAACACTGTTACTTTATTTGAATGTAAGATGTATACTCTCCATGTTACAGCCAATTTCACTGGGGGAGGGGGGTGCCCATTTTGTTCACACTCTTTTTTTTGTCAAAGTTCACAAGCCCGTAGCTCAATAACTAAACCATGTAGGAAGCTCAAATTTGGCATGCTGGTACATAGATAGGAATAGTTTGTTGCAAATCTGTCAGTTTTGGTTTGTATGATCCTGCATTGTCATATTATACAAATTGTACTGGAGATTTTGGCTGTGCTCTGTTTAGGCCTTCAGAAGACATATTTGTGCCAAACATAGCCTCATGATTTTTCCCCCTTGTAGATACAAGTAGAAACACTCCCATAAAAATCTATAAATAGAAAGGAAACCCCATCAGTGTTTGCCCAGAAGACCTCAAAAGTCTGACAAATCATTTTGGGTGTCATTTTCAGAGCACCAGAACCCCTTGTGGGATTGTCCACAGATTTTTATTTTATTTTTTTCTCCATTCTCCATGAAGTCTTTTTAAAAATGTCAATGAGACTTGTCTTTACAGCGTTTCTCTTAACTACCATGGGTACACTTGGTAATATTTTCAGAATTTTTTGAGACCTAAGTGCGCGGGCTCCTGTTGATTTGGCGTGGAATGACCCTCCAGTGTATCCTGACTGGTATTAAATGATCACTTAAAAGTCCATGAAGCCATCAAATAAGACATGTACATGCATTTAAATTCGCACAGAAAGACCTGTCTACACCTATACAACATACAGAGTCCTTAACACCTAAAACACCTATAGCCTACATTATACTACACGCACACGCGCACACACACACACACACACACACACACACACACACACACACACACACACACACACACACACACACACACACACACACACACACACACACACACACACACACACACAGTAAAGCTCACACAACATTGGTTCGGCAGCATCCCAGCCGAAAACATGCACAGAAAATGGTGCAAGGCACACTGTTTACAGCACAGCTACATTTCTTAGAATTGCAGGGGCTTTTACTCTTGCAACCACATCTGATCATCTGTAAAATGTAGTCTGGTGCCACTTTGACCTTTTCTGGAACACTTATTGGTATCAGTGCTTTGTTGCATGGGTCTTTCTTCCATCCAAATGCTTCAGGAGATAGTTCAGGTGGAGTATGAACCAATGTCCTCCACAATATTGCTTGAAAATGAGCCCTTTTCACATTCTCAAGAAATGCCTCTGTTGTTGGTGGAAGAGCAGCCAGGTTAGGTGAAGATAAATGACCTTTCCCATTCTTTTTCCCCCATACCACCAACCTTGTATGTGACATGCTGATACTGTCTGGAATGCCATAACATGCCGACACAAAGTTAATGGCCTCACTGGAAAGTTGTTGGAATGGTGCCAGCACATTACCAATTGATGTCAAGTGATATCCAGCTTTTAGGGTCTTGATAACAGAGCCTTTACCAATACCAAAATAGGATGCCACAGTGTCACACCCTGATATGGCATGGGCTGGTAAAAGGTCAATTACAATGTCATTTTGTGGATTTACATTTTTAATTTTATCTCTTTCCATGTTAATACGACCACCACTGAAATTATGTACTTTGTAGGCAAACAAATAATCAGCCAAAAATTATGTAATTATTACTTACAATTTTTATTTTGTGTTACAACAGCACAGGAATAGTAAATAGCAATGTATGAATTGGTGAAATTCGGTGTCGAATTAGTACCGGTAATCCTTTCTGGGTATGTCTGAGCTGACACCACCAATATTCGCCTAAATGTTACATATTTCTGCTTGACAAACAGCTAGTTATATAATTGTCTAAAATGTATTTGGTACGAGGACACTTTCTCCACTTTGATGTGGCAGGCCTACCACCCAGAATGCTCTATGGTTAATCATAGTGCAGTTATGAAGCTGTCAAAAGCTTGTGGGCTATGGCTGCAGCGAAATCAACATGAAAGGGTTAATATCTGAAATTGGCACATCACCCACTCTAATCCTGATGGGTAAGTGTTGGACAACTACAAACAGCAAAACCAAACAACCCACTATGAGATATAAAGCCACGTTCGGCGAAATGTTGGCCTTTGTGTCTCCGACTTGGAAAATCAGGCTTTTTGGGTGAATGCCCCGCCCCCAAACATGCATGACCCCACCCCCACTGATGTCCATACCTCACCACCTGTTCTTATACACATCCCACCATGTAAACAAACACAAAATAAGTATGGTATAGGGTATTTGGTCAGCATAACATGAATTGGGATCCAAACACTGTTGTAATCTATGGCTGCAGCACATCAAGCATAAAAGGCTCAATATCTGAAAATGCTCAAGGGTTATCACCGGGCATCGTCTGGAATCTTAATAGGTACACCTTAGGCAACCACAAACTGCAAAGAAAAAAACTTTATCAGACGAAACTGGGTTCGGCTGATATTTGGCTTTTGGCTGCCGGACTATATGTAGATGGCCTCAGGATGAAGCCTTCTAAATCGTGCCTGCACGCCTCCCGTGGGTCCACTCATCACGGCGGCACCGTCATACGTCTGTGCCACACACTTGACATCAGCAATACCATTTAACTGGAGCTGCTCTTGTAGCTTGTCTGCAATAGACTGTGCATCAAATGACATCATTTCTGCAAGTGCCAGAAAACGCTCCTTAACCTCCCCCTCTGACACATATCTGACACACACAGCCAGCTGCTCTGACCGCCCCTCTCGGGCCTCATCTGCCATAATGGCATACATTTTGGAGTGTGTGAGCTCAGAAACGATGACACTGGTCACCTCCTGAGCACAACACTCAATCATGTCATTCTGGGAGCATGGTGAGATGTATGTGGCATTGGATGGGGGACTATGGCTTTGCAAGAATGGGTCGAACTTCCTGAGAAGCCCCATGCAAGCTAGAAAGTTGCCTCGGTTTGTGCTCTCAGCACTTTCATCATCACCACGAAAGGGTAGTCCCTGGGCCCCGCATTGAAGTGACAGCCACAACTCGCCTCAGGTATTCCCTTCTAGCCGCTATGTCAGTTGCCTCAGCAGACATCATGAGCTGCACTACATCTCCCTGCTGGGAGGTTGCCTGGTACCCCCTCCATGCTGCTACACTGTCCTTGTGGGACTGTGCAGAGTCATGCTTGTTGAAGAAAGCCAAAGCTTTCTTCCACTGTCTGCAACCACTGCTAATGAAAGTGTCATTTCTAATGTTTTTTCCAAACACTCTACATGGGAAGCAGAATGCAGCATCCCGGCTAACTGAGTACTCTAACCAATGGTACCTAGCAAACCAGCTGTGGTTAAATGCCCTTTTCTGTGCACCAAAGCTCTCCTGTGGATAGCTATTCAGCTTCACCTGTCTGGGGCCTGTGTCCTTGTTACCTAAATCACAAAGGGGAGCAGCAGCTGCTTGGTCTTTTTCTTCCTCATGGTGGCCTGCTTGTTCACCTTCTGCCTCTTTCTCAGATCCCTCTATGTCTCCCTGCAGATCTATTTGTTCGACCTCCTCTGAACCTGGACTCCCTTCCTCACTCTCGTCCACTGTCTGTCTTTCTGCCTCAACCTTCATGGAGTTCAAAAACAAAAGCATTGGTTAAACCCTGAAGTTAATTACCATATCATAATGTATGTCTTTTTTCTCCCTAAACTACAGTAGGCTATATGGAAGGGAAGTAAGTAGGTTAGGCTATATAAATGAAATGATCTAATATTTAAGTAAATACATGTATTTGGTTGGACTATAATTTCCATATCAAGTATGTAAAGATGCCCAGAATAAGGGCAAGACACTCACTAAGAGGGAAAAAACGTCTGAGTCGAGTATCATACATTGCACATTGGTCATTTGCCAGTTGGGTTTTGCTGTGCTTGGTGTGGTGGGGGACTGATGATTGGTAGGCTAATACAAATAGATTGAATTTCGACCTTTAAAAGGGGGCATGTATCACTTATCAGGCATGTCATCATGCTGACATGCATGACTTCAGACACTGAGACACTGAAATCGATTTAATAAACTACTATGCTTCAACCAAAAATGAAAAAAGGAAATGTTAACTTAAGTGACCACAACGTTCTGAAACTAGGCAACAGTTGCAACGCATTGTAAGTTGCACAATGCTGTGGCCAAAATTCGTTGGTTAGATCTTTACTGACCTCTTCTCCTCCTTCTCTCCTCTCCTCCTCCTCTGCTGTGTCCTCTCGCCTTTTGAAAAACTTTCGTATATCCATCTAGCCAACCAAGAGACAGAGTGTATACTCCCATGACAAAACCAATGATAGCAGGCTACAACAGTTTTCCCACACCGCTTAGCTTGTTCACTAAGGTAATAACGTCATTCCTACTGTTGAATTAGACAAGCTAGATTCCATACTGTCTTTCTTTACTGCCCGTAACCCAATACAGCACAGTAGGTTAAGTTGTGCCGCTCGTAAACCGCTGACATCAAATTCCAAACTCACCGGGTTTAAAAGGACGCGCTTCCGATGCTGCACTGCAAAGCGCCTGCTATCACAACAATGGTCTAGCTCAGTGATTCTCAAAGTATGGTCCGGGGACCACTTGTGGTCCGCGACAGAGCTCAGGTGGTCCGCGAGGGATTTCACTTTTCCAAGACAAGTTAGCAGTAGGCTATATTTGTAACATTATTACAAAGGTAAACATAGCTGAAATCTCATTTTCACCACAAGTATACAGGCTTGTAAATGTGAATAAAAAGTAAGTGATCTACATCAAAATTAGCTGTCAAATTAACAACCGTCAACTGTCAATTAAGATGACAGGTGGTCCCTGAACATTTTTGTGGGAACAAAGTGGTCCTTGATCTGAAAAAGTTTGAGAAACACTGTCCAGCTGATGCCCGCGTACCACGTGACGTGACGTGAAACTGAACGCGGAGCCAATGAGGAATATTTAGACACTATATTAATAATTGTATTAAACAATGAATAAGCAAACAGGAACTTGTGTTCAGATTAACGTGCCTCCTTGGTGGCTCGTATTTATTGTTTTACTGCATTTGGTTTAAAAAAAAAAAATAATAATAATAATACAAAATCTCAAAATATTTTTAGGGTGGGCTAATACCAATCCAGGTGGGGCTTGAGCCCCCCTAAAATAGGTCTAACGACGTCCCTGATGTAATCATTGTGTTGTATTGCATTTCGGTCATGTAGAAGGGCTACAAAGCTAACTGGTATGTTGTAACATTAAAATTCGCCTACAACGTGACACAGTTGGTGCGCAACTATGCGGTGACATCGCTGGGATTTCTGTCAAGACGCGCTGCGCAAAGACACTTGCACGCGCATGTGTGTTGCCTGTAGGCTGCTATGATGCAAACACAGCTACAGGCAGGAAGAAAGCGAGATATAGGGAGTTAGCCTATGAGAATGAAGAAGTGTGTTGTTTTGTATGTAGGCTACAACAGTCCACACAGCATTGCTAATTTTGGAGGATAAAAAGGGTCAGTCGGCACCGGAACCAAAACATTTTTTTTCTAGGCCCCGTCTTATTTATTTTTTATTTCAAGAAAAGGTTTGCAAATGTCAGTGTCATTTTTGTTGCTGTTAAAATAGGCCTAAATGTCAATAAAGTGAGTAGGCTAGGCCTATTGGCAGAACTGGTGATCATTTTCATGTTAGGCAATACCACTTTGCTGACATTTGAACACAAAGCGACTTATATGTTATTTGGTAAAAGTCTCTGGAGCAATGTTGTATCAGAACTAGCTGCTTTGGTCAATTTCACTCCAGTCATGGATGGAGGTGTAAACAGAGGTAGCCTAAGGGTGGGATTTAAGCCTGAAAGACCAACTTCCTAAGGAACGCTCGTTGACATATCATCTGCTCATTGATATAACATCTGTGTGCCATGAACTTATGATTGGTAATCAGCCCCCCCCCCCCCCCCCCCCCCCCCCCCCCACCCACACACACAATGAAAATTGTCAAAAATCATCCCCCTCTAAAACCATTGAGCTACATTAATTCATAGGCTAATACATTCACATATTGCGTTAAAATTGTACTTTTAAAAACTGTATTTTCTAAATTTTCTCGGAGGAGAAACCGCCGAACCGCCACCAATTTTGTGTCCCCACCAATGTCAAAGTCAAAGTTACTCCCTTGATGGACCTACACTCTACGCTTATAAGTCTTTAAGTCATAGATTATCAGCCTATCCTAACACTTAATGACAGTCATGTGGTCATTAAATTTAACCTGCAGAGCTCATAAGACTCATACTGAAGTGTGACGTTGGCATGGCCATCACACCTCACCCTCTTTGTACTGTACGTATGCTCTGACTGTCGCACCATTGAACCTGTAGTGTGTAGCGGCCAGTGCCTGTTTGGTATCTCAAGCTGGACAGCACAATTGTGCTATCTTGAGCTCTCCACAGTATACTTTATTCATCTATATTTCTCTATACTCTCTCACTCATCTTTCCTTCACTGTTACCGTTCTATTTTATGGTTTCAAAGCACCATTAATGACATTTCATATCCTTTGACAGTCTCTAAAATCAACAGGAAATACTCATCAACAATGCATCAAAGTATAAATTCAAATGGCCAATAAAGGAATAAGTTATTTGAATACACAATAGTTGTCTAATCAACAAAACATGTAAACCAGTTGTTTTAAAAGCTATTTCTCAGATATCTAGTCCTTTGGTGTGACCTGTTTTTCCTTTGGTGTGACTCTCCAAAGTGTCACACCATAGGACTTTTACCATCACACCATAGGACTTTTGAGCTTTTGAGTTAATTTAAAGCCCTGTCGTTGCCAACTGAAATGCAATTTCACATTTAGTAAGATGCATTTGCATACATCTACATGAGAAAATATATTAAAAATACACTATTGTCAAAATGTATTTTATGGCTGTCACACCAAAAACTAAGACATCTTGTGGTGGCAAAACATAATTGATTGATTGACGAACTATGAAAGGAAAACCTAAAATCCACCCTTGCCATTGGCTTCTTAAGGGTCTACAGTCACAATTTATGTACAGCTGGACCTTCAACAATAGATAATTATCCATAGAATTACCCATGTTAGTATGTCACACCACAGGACATTGTTTTCTGTGACAAAGTTTCATAACTCCATACGCTCTCAGAAAAACAGGAACAAAAATTAAGCATTGTCACTTGCTAAAATAGACACCTTGAAAAACATGCCAGTGTTGTTTAGACAAATGACTGAGCTTTGATTATTTATTTTAAAATGTTTTAATGTGGACAACCAGGCTTGTGACAGTCACACCATAGGACAAATGTGACATTTGACTCAAAATTTAATATACTCATTTAAACTCTGAATTAATTACACATTACTTTTTCACAAAATAGAGAGAAGTTTAACCATTTAAAACAATAACAATTTAACAATGAAAGCATGAATATAACTCCATTTTAAGAGCCTGTGACAGCAACACGTCAACTACCCATATAGTCTTTCGAAAGCAACATCCGAATTACACGAGAAAAAAAATCATATACTGAGAAAAAAGGCACCATGAGGGGTTTTGCCCCATAGGACTCCATTCATTCTGGTCTCCGGGCCACCACGTGGATAAGGGTGGAACTGCAACTACAGCTCTAAATCTGCCATAGATGATAGAACTAATACAAAACTGCCTCGTTTTGGAAACCGGAAATACACCGTGAAACCAACCAGTGGCGTATCTATTCCTAAAGAATCTATGATCTTACATTGTGCCCCTTTAAGGCAGTGTGTTCATACATATCCTGTTTTTCTACAATACGTATGTGATGGTACGTGATGGGTGTGCTGTATTTGGTCTTCTTGTATGAGTATAAACTGGGCAGAAGACAGCTATATTCATTCTGCAGTACACTGTATAAGGGGTGAATGGCACAATATAGAATTATTCATAATTTGAATTGAAGGAAATTACCAACTGAATTAATCACCAATAATCAAGCTGTACAATGTGGCATCTTTAGGTGACCATGTATCACAAAAATATAGCCATGGCATAGGGCCCAAAAAAAGAGTTTTGACATTTACTCACATTTGTAAAGTATAGGCCTGTATAGGCCTTTTTGATAAATGTCAACATATTGTGAGTTCAGTGTAAAGATGGAGAAGTCAGATTCACCTGCACCCAGTTATGAGTCAATGGATCCACCAAGAAACTTCACAGGATAATTTACACCCAACCCAAAGTGAGCATTAAGATGATTTTTATTTGTTGATAGGTTAGACAATGCACACATTTTGGTCTTACACGTTATGGATTTCTGTTTTGTTTTTCCCACATGTGATTTCAGAGTGAAACTGGAGAAGGCAGACTCACCTGCACCCAGCTGTGTGTCTCTGAAGTCAATGGATGAACCTTTATTCTTCAAACAGGAACATAGACCTCCTGACTCAAGGTTCAGAGAATTTCTTTAATTTTAGTTCAAATTAAATAAATAAAAAATAATTTCACAAAACCATTGTGTTCATGTTTCACTACAATACTGTACATGTATGTGATGGGTGTACTTTTGTCTTCATACTTGTATGAGTATAAACTGCGATCCGATTTGATTCGATTCAATTCTATATCAATCTTTTGTATTGCTGGGTTGTCACTTTAACCCATTTATGCCTAGAATTCTAAGACCGACTATAAAAACCTAAATATCTGAGCCTTTGATGCCCACACGAACATGAAATACCTTTATATGTGAGAAATAAGTGGATAACTGTGGAAGAGAGCTACAGGATGTGGTTAAGGAAATAGCGCCTATAATGATCATCATCTACAAAAGATCGATCCACAAAGTTTTGAATCGATATTGCCCTTTTCCAACGCAAAACGATATTGGATCGCGATTCGATCTTTTGAGCCCAGCCTTAGAAATTACCAACTGACTCAGACATTAATCAGCAATACTCAACTCTGGTATCAGATGAAGCAATCACATGGCCAAACCTACAGGTGACCAAAATTAAGAGTTCTAATCTGTACTGTTCCTTTTTAATGCGCCTTTGCCAATATCATTTCCATGGTTCAGCTTTGATCTGATTGGTCCAGTTCTTTGGTCCAAAATCTACTGCAGTTTAATAGTGATTATATTGTGATTTCAGACTGATGAAGTTGGAACAGTTCCACTCACCTGGACTACACTCAGTGGATTCAGAAGACATGAAAAGAGAATCTATTACACCAGCTGATTTCAGGTAAACTCCATCATTCCCTGATTCACTGAGCTGGGTATGATCATCACAGTTGTCTTGTATTCAAATGAGGCGTGGAGAGTGAGCCTGAAATTAAGCACTGCTTGTGTCTCGACAGTGAGTTGGCTGTCAGTCTCTTGACCAACGAGGACTTCAGATGTTCAGTCTGCACAGGTGTACTGAAAGACCCAGTGTCCATCCCCTGTGGACACAGTTACTGCAAGCAGTGCATCACCTCATACTGGGAACAGCCTAGGTATGTAGAGGAGTGTATATTGGAGTGTATATGAATAGATGTGATATATGTATATGGATGTCTGAGGATGTTTTTGTGTCTGTGTGGAAATGGTGTCTATATGTATTGTCATGGGATGTGTACTACAAAGATCTAACCTGATGGAACTGAACAGTCTGATGTGAAAACAAATATCCCTATGGGACAATTAAGAATCTAATCTAATCTAATCTAATCTAATCTAATCTAATCTAGCCAAGCAGGCCACTACGCCTGTCCCCAGTGTCCACGCACATACAGCTCCCACCCGGCACTCTACTCAAACTCAGCCTTGGCACTGGTGGTCCACAAGCTAGAGCACTTCAGTCCTGTCCTGCCTGCCCAAAGCTATGCTGGTCCTGGAGATGTGGAGTGTGATTTCTGCACCGGGCGGAAACTGAAGGCTGTTAAAACCTGTTTGACCTGCACTGCCTCCTTCTGCGGCACCCATGTGAAAGAGCACTACACTATTCCAGCACTGCAGAGACACACATTAGTGGAAGCTGTTGAAACCATGGAGGAGAAAATGATCCACACTGAATTGAAGGTATGAGAAGTGATAACCTTGGGTGGAGCGTTTGTGCTTTTGTTGTGGATAGACAAAGAATACATGGATGGAGACACAGTAAAAAACAGAATTTCATATGCAAAACAGAATGCTGCAAAATACAGTTTCCAATGTGGAATGCATCCAACATGTTTCAAATTGGCTGTTGTCCTGTTTATTTCACTTGATCACTTAATAGTACAAACTACTTTTGTATAATGCATGCT
Organism: Engraulis encrasicolus; assembly: GCF_034702125.1. Classification (NCBI taxonomy): domain Eukaryota; kingdom Metazoa; phylum Chordata; class Actinopteri; order Clupeiformes; family Engraulidae; genus Engraulis; species Engraulis encrasicolus. The sequence continues at coordinate 51,503,582 of NC_085872.1, forward strand.
GTAGAATAGCCAAACTCTTGTCAGACCTGTAGTTCCACACAGCTTCACAAGCTCAGCTCACTAGGTCTGGAGAGGGTTTCCCATTCTCTGAGAATTCCAATCTCAACCCAATATTTTTCAAAATGAGTTCATCATTTCACTTAAGCAGTACTACAAAAAAATTTCCCTCTCTGTGTAAATGCTTGTATTGTCTGGTTTGGTTGAAATATGGCATGTTAGAGCACGGTAAAAGAACTGTGAGACATTGATAAGATGAAAACTGATTTGATTACCATTTTATGTTTAAAGGAGTCTCACAGGAGTGGCTCTGATGAGTCACCAAGTTCCTCAAGGAAGAGACGTGGTCAAGAGGAGGACCCAGTGCTACGATTTGTGGCTGCCTTGCAGCAGGAGATTCGTCAACTCAAAAGACAGGTGTCTGACTTGCAAGATAGGATTTCTACATTTGACTGTAAAGTCAGAAAGGAAGAGAAAAATATCAGGTAAATATAAGCATACGGGTGACAACAATGGACACTTAATTGTCAGAGAAAGCATACTACCGAAAGTGAAGCTTTCCCCCAATTAATATTACAATTTCAAATATTCGTGTCGTCAATTTAATACAAGAAACAACTGTTGAAAGTTAACAAACTTAACGTCATCTGCCATCAATGTTCTCAAAGTACACTGCCCAACAATTAAAGGAACATCAAAATAATGTGTAGCTACTCCAAGTTAATGCTTCTAATCAGCCAGTCCAGTAAGGAAGTAGCAGTGATTATGAATCCATTTTGCTCACTGTTGAGTAATTGTAATGATAGACACTAACCAAAACATGTATTCTGTTCATATATGCATTATTCGGATGCGGTCTGACAGTATCCCACCCCTGGAGGTATTATGAGGAGGTGTTTATCACCCCTGGAAGTATCATGAGGAGGTGTTTATCACCCCTGGAGGTATCATGAGGAGGATTTTATCACCCCTGGAGGTATCATGAGGAGGTGTTTATCACCCCTGGAGGTATCGTCACTCAGGCTGTGCTGTTCATCCAAGATGGCATATCATTGAGAGGTGTGGCAAGAAGGTTTGCTGTGTCTCTCAGCAGTGTCTAAAGCTTTCAGGTTATTCATGTATATGAGTTTGTTCGAAATTTCAAACATTTGTGATCATACTTTCTTGTTGCACTTTGAAAAAGGAGCGTGTAAATATAGGAGTAGTAGCAGTATTGTTTCCTTGCCCAGGGAGCCTCTCTTTTTGTTTTGTTGTTTTCCTTGCTATCTGTGTTCCCAATTTCCGCATCCCAATGCTGCGTGCTCTCTGCCCCTGGATGATACCGCCAGTATTTTGCGTCTTGGTCAACTGCTTTTGAAGCAAGCACGTGTCGGTTGCGTAATTTACAGCTCGCAGCAAGCATACCGGCACCCTTAGAATTAAGAAGTTATTTAAAAAAATCAGCCTGAAAGAATTAAAACAGAGAAATGGTCTTTGGACACCAACTGCAGAACAACTCTTTTTTTAGCATGTGTTTTGGTTATTGCCTCTCAATTCTACTTGTTCCTGGTTCAATTTGCAATATAAACTTGCAACATAGATTCACAATTTGATCTGATTCCTAACTGGACAGGTTTATTTCACATAAGTATGATTAAATTTGACATTTGTTGAGCAGTGTATTCATCTTGAGATGAACCATATCTAAATAATAGTCAACGTTGAAGATATAGCTTAAAATGTTAGATAACCCCCATGCCCTTGCATGTTATAGGTTATTTATTTACCGGTATATTCTCAAAGCAGGGAGCAGCAGGAGGCACGGGGGCAACAGCAGGAGCAGCAGCAGAAGCTAGCGCAGCAACTGCAGAAGGCACGGGGGCAGCAGCAGCAGCAGCAGCAGGAGGCACGGGAGCAGCAGCAGGAGCTAACACTGCACTTACTACAGAGGCAGCATCAGCGGTGGGGGCAGCAGCTGCAGGAGCCAGAGGGGGTGCGGCAGCAGGTGCAGCAGTTGCGGCATCAGTTGGGGCTGCGGAGTGATCCGTATATGTGGCAGCAGCTGCAAGAGGAGAAGCTGACACAGCCAGGTAGGGTGACCATCTGACACAGCCAGGTAGGGTGACCATCTGACACAGCCAGGTAGGGTGACCATCTGACACAGCCAGGTAGGGTGACCATCTGTCCGGACTTCGGCTGGACAACCCCTCCCCTTAGCTATCCACCCTCCCTCCGTTTGAGGAGTACCTAGTGGTAACTATCACCACAGTGGGTTTACATGCAGTGTCTAAACTCGCCATCCAACCCGTGTCTGCAGTTCACCTAGGAGCACTGTCGAGCGAGCGCAGCACATAAGCCCTTTTAGGAGTGCAATCACACAGGTCTCTGAGTTACGTGTAAGACCTGCACCCAGTTCAGAATCTTCACGCACCAAAGATGAAATGAAGGGACATTTTGACACATTTCACCATATTTGGTAAAAACTAAAATAATTGAAAATTGTAACAAAATGTAAATGTTTTAGGGCAGCCTTTCAAATATGGAATGGAAGGAGTCTCTCATTATCCTTTTTGCTGGTGTCTTTGCCCATCTTGAATATAGCTGCGGAAAGATAATTGAGAGGCCAATTAATTAAAGTCTAATTTTGATATGGATAGGTATGTGTTTGAGTAAAACATTGTTATTTCATTGTATAAACTGCCAACTAAATTTCCTCGGAATTTCGAAAGAAAATATTGTCATTTAGACTAGAGCATTTATTTGCTGAAAATTACAAATGGTCAAAATAACACATAAGATACAATGCTTCAAGAGCTCAAAAAGGCAGAGAAAACAAGATGATATTAACCTAAAACAGCATAATATAGCAATGTATTAACTTAGAAAGAGATCAGTAATGTATAATTGGTTGGAATAAGCCTGATTTGTAGTCACAGCTTTTATGAAAATGGAGCATTTATTCGCAGAAAAGTACAAATGGTCAAAATAACACATAAGATACAATGTTTCCAGACCTCAAATAAGGCAGAGAAAACAAGATGATATTAGCCTAAAACAGCATAATAGTAATGTACTGACTTGGGAAGAGATTAGACATCAATATTTGGTGGAATAAGCCTGATTTTTAGACATAGCTTTTATGGGTTTTGGTATGCTTTCCGCTATGAACATCCAGCTTCCTCCTGATCCCATTCCCATTTTCAAGGGTGTCAAAACATTGCATCTTATGCAAGTAACGGAATACTTACTTAATTACTTTATCCACAAGTACTTCAGGCCCCCCTGCAGAATGGGCCCCTGAACGAAAAAAGTGGGCCTAATATCATGTTTCTTCAAGTCAAGGGCCCAAGTTATGTATACTAATATAAAGTCTTTGTCAGTGCTGGGAGTAACGGCATTAGAGTATAACGGCGTTACGAACGGAGCCTCATTTTGAGTAACGGAATACTTACTTAATTACTTAATCCATAACTATAACGCCGTTAGAGTTACTCGGGAGGTAACGTGACCCGTTATAATTTTATGAATTGCAGCCCCATAAATCTGTACCAAGCCGGCTTTTATATGCTCGCATTCACCCTTTTGCATGCATGAGAACAAAATAGCTGAACATGATTTGCTAAAAAAGTGTTGTGGGCGGAGTGTCGGCTATCTTGCTCCACGCGCGTAAACACAAGTCATTCTAAAGGGGGATTCATACTTGTCGTGAGTGGCGCTAGTCTCCTTCATACTTCACTCACGACGATGGCGCGCGCCGTCACGTGACCTAAAATTTCGACACGCCCCCCGTCGTAAGCTCAAAATTCGGCGCGTGTCGCAACGTCGTGCACACGAGGATTTTTCTAACTTGTCGTGCGCCACCAGCGACCATGCAGGTAGGCAGACAAAGCAGGAGTTGCGAAGAGAGGCTACAACTACTGTAGGCTACTACAGAATGGATCCTGCATCATTTTGAGGATAATAAAATGTCATAGAGAGTTATTTTATCTTCTCTCTTAAATGTTGTTCAGTGAAACAATTGTTTACTTTGTTCAGAAGCACGTTGTGTTCGGCGATCTATTTATAAATTCTGCCGCCAGAACAATGCTCTCACATGGTCTTGGAATGATCTGGCAATGTAGGCTACAACAACAAA
>NC_085872.1:51512692-51515192 GCF_034702125.1 Engraulis encrasicolus
CTAAGCATTCACAAACAGTTAAATCTTATAATAACAGTCTCATGACAGACATTGACAATGAGGGAAAATGGTGAAGTGCATTCTGTTGTCTCCTAGACATCTAGACAAGCCGTTATTTATCATTGCGTTTACCTCGGTCATCAGACCATTCACAATTGTGCAGTATCGAAGCACTTTCCTCTCTTCTGGTTGAAAATGAGGACAATTCTCTCCTTCCCTGTTTTTATGTATTTAGCAGGCCAGATACATTTTGTCTTTTGTTTACTCACATTTATGTGAAGTTTGGATGACAATTATCCCGTATTTTGGAAGTATCATTTATGCAAGGTAGTAGCCTACATGTAGAGACGTTAACGCAATTCAAGCTCCAGAGAACAGTCGTTACCAAAAGAAGGGAGGACAAAAACGAAACCAGTTCCTTTAAAATGTCTTGGAAATATAGAGCCAGGTAGAAGATTAGCTGAGTATTCCTGAAGGTCAACGTTGCCTGAGTGCAGCCTGCGCGCCGCGGTGAGCCGTGCCCTTTCTATTAAACCTGGAGAGTCACAAGGCGCGAAGTGCACAGTTATTTAAGCCGAGTCGTTGGACTTTTCTCAACTCTATTCTGTTTGCAGATGTAAACGATTCTCCTTTGCTTCTATTGTATGTCTTATATCAGCTTTGCTTTGTCTTGCACTCGTAATATTCAAGGTCTGGCTGACCGTATCTGTATTTCTGTATCGCACGTGTATAACTGTATCGCATTCCTAATTTAGCCTGAAGGCGCCACGCGAGCATCTGAGAACAGTAGGCTACCTTGCCCCACCCTACCCCTAACTCGAATTTCAGAAATGTCCAGGAAACTTAGGCTAGTTAGTAGTTAGGCAGAATAGGGTTTAATATTCCTGATGGCCCACCTCATCTCCCCGACAGCCCCGACGGTGAGCGTGTTTCCCTCTGTTCAACCAGAAGAGAGCGCTCAGTTATGCAGTTAGAGCACACTGTCCTCTGTTAAATGTGGACGATTCTCCTCCCCTGCACTATTTTTGTGTATTTGTGATATCACCCTCTTTGCATTTTAGCTGGCGTACTGTAGTAGCCTATTCTAAATGTGGAGGATATTTTTCCCCCGTAGTTTGGTAGGGGCGCGTTATGCGAGATCAGTTGAGCAGAGAATGCATGATACATCGGGAATGCGTTGGAGGAAAACTAATATGATTTTCGAAAACGACCGCAATAAAGAAATGCATAGACGAGCATTCCTGGAAACTAAACTAACCACCTGTGGCATGGGCTTGCGTCTTTTCTGTTCAGGCAGAGGTGAGATGCAGCGCACAAGTTCAATGAGATTTAATCGCTATGGAAATGACTTTTGTTCCTCGACCGAATTGGGATTTTAGCGCACATTGACCTATATTTGTTTTAGGTCTTGTCATGTAGCCTAAATCTCTCTCCCCCTCCCTCCCTCCGTGACTGAAGTGGCTCTGCTGGAGAGCACGTTCAGCAGTCTCTCTCTCTCTCTCTCTCTCTCTCTCTCTCGTTAACCTGTCCACAGTTGGTCTTTATTTACATTCCTCCCTGGCACTATATTGCAACAGCTAATACTAATATTTTAATATTTCAACAGTGTTTCTATTATTTATTTTTATTTTTATTATTTTTATTATTATTTTTATTTATTTTATTTTTTTTTGGGGGGGGGGGTCTGGCCCGCGGCCTCGCTTGCTCTACATTATTTGGCCCTTGGGAAAAGTTAATTGGAGACCACTGCTCTACACAAATGAGTGTAGAAGCAATACAACTGATCATGTCACGATTAAATTCGCAGACGATACAGCCATAGTGGGGTTAATTAAAGACAATAATGAGACCCAATACAGGGCCTGGGTGGGTCAGTTTGTAGAGTGGTGTGAGTCCAGCTGTCTTTTTCTAAATACAAGAAAAACAAAAGAACTCATTGTGGATTTTAGAACGGGGAGACACACCCATCAGAACATGGTCATACATGGAGAAGACATTGAAAAACTATAAATATTTGGGAACTGTAATAGATGACAAATTAACTTGGAGCTGTAACACCGATACTATTTACAAAAAGGGAATGCAGAGACTGTACTTCATGCAAAAGCTAAGACAATTTAAAGTGGATAGGGATATGATGCGGGTTTTTTATCATTCTTTTGTTGAGAGCATTTTATGTTTCTGTTCTGTGGCCTGGTACTTCTCCCTGTCTGTTGTTAATAAAAATAAGCTGCATAAGATAATCAACATGGCCAGCAAGATTGCTTGCCAGCCACTAAATAGCATGGCCATGACTGTTGAAGCAAGGGTGGTAAAGAAGGCAAATACCATATGTGAGGATCTCTCCCACCCCTTACAGCAAGCATATGAGTTGTTGCCCTCAGGTAGGAGGTTTAGGATGCCCTCATTTAAGACAAACAGAGCCCGCCAATCATTTATACTTACTAGTATATCCATGCTAAATAAGACAACTGTAAGTTAGACTGAATAGCACATTGCA
>NC_085872.1:51520192-51526907 GCF_034702125.1 Engraulis encrasicolus
GTAGAGAGAAGAGTTCATCCAGGCACTCCAAAATAAGGTGTCCAAACGGGAAGTTACATTAAAAAGCCTTTAATGGTACTGGGATTACATTAAAAAGCCGACATGTTTCGACCTCACCAGGTCTTCATCAGGGCTAGGTTCAACATTGAGAAGAAAGGCCTCCCTTAAATAGTGACATCACCACATGTGACCCATTACGCACTACACACATTTGCGCACACCATAGAAAACAAAGAAAAAAATAATAGTCTGGGGTAATAAGTGATGCCACAGTACTAAGCACTGTACTAAGTCAGCTGTCACTCTGTTATCGGTATAACAGGGAATGTATTGTGCTCGTCACACCGTCATCATCACACCTGGTCCCACCTTCCGCCTCCCTGATGACAAGGAAGATTCTGATTGGCCAATCCCCAACCCCTTGATCCCCAGGCTCCTCCTTACAGGAAGTCAGCTGTCACTCTGTTGTCGCTCCTTAGAGTGCGTCTTAATATGCGACCTTGCCTCCTCCACTTGCGATTGTCTCCTCGTCTCGCCTCCTGGCCCCTCCTCCGTGGAGAAAACGATAAAGTTTCCCAGCTGTCAGCTTAGCCACAACAACTTTTGAGGGACTGTTTTTCATTCACCATCCCAATTGCAAATAAGAAAAAGACTCTACAATTGAGCTTTTGCGAGATATTGAAATAAAATGCTGTTGTCAGTGATGTCATCATGACGAGAAGCAAGTGGAGGAGGCAAGTGGAGGAGGCAGGGTCGCATATTAAGACGCACTCTTAGAGTGCACTCGTCACACCGACTTCATACCTGGTCCTACCTTCCCTCTTCCTGATAGCAAGAATGATTCTGATTGGCCAATCCCCAACCCCTCCCTCCCTGAGCTCCTACTTAGTGTTCTGAGGTAGTCAGCTGTCACTCTGCTGCTGCTTCTCAGAGTGTGCACTTGGTATTCTGTAGAGCTACAACATGGCGTCAGCGTCTTCTCAGGAGGAAGAGTCCTTCACTTGTCCAGTCTGTCTGGAGCTGCTGAGGGATCCGGTGACTATTCCTTGTGGGCATAACGTCTGTATGAGGTGCATTAATGGCTGCTGGGATCAGGAGGACTGGAAAAGAAAATACAGCTGCCGCCTGTGCGAACACATCTTCGACTCCAGACCTGTCCTAAAAAAAACCCTTCTGATGGCTGACATGGTGGAGAAGTTCGGAGGTAAGTCATTACTGAGGACCTCTAACGGCCTTCAATTCAAACATGCTACCAATGACATGATGCCAACACAGCCTTGCTCCATACTCTCTCTCTCTCTCTCTCTCTCTCTCTCTCTCTCTCTCTCTCTCTGTCTTTGTGTCTCTCTCTCTCTGTCTATGTGTCTCTCTCTGTCTCTGTGTCTTTCTCTGTCTCTGTCAATCACACACACACATACACATGATTGATGGAGACTCATAGTGTCACTTTGTGATCTGACGTCCTAGTATAGGTTAATATGTACGTGTAGGAACATTTCCTATAGATTTGGTGGGGTGTTTTTTGCTTCTAGGAAGAAATGAAAACAAACCCACCTGTGGATTGAGAAAAAGAGAAAAAATGTTGCTTTTAATTGTTATTTGTTTTGGTTTGCGGAGACACTTTGATGAATGTGTGTTTGTATACCTTGTGTGGGTTGGGGGCGTGGAGGTTTTGTGTCATGTAACCAAGTGCTACCTCCCTACCTGATTAATGCCTTTCACCTGAAATTGTTTGTCATGACGTGTAGGCATGTAGCCAGAGTTTAAAAAGGGTGTTCACATTTTGAGTGCCTCAAATAGTGTTTTTATATTTCCATTAAAGCACTTGAATTGGAAAATCTACATGAAATGTTCCTAAAGCTGATTTTTCCAACATATCGACCCACACTATCCACTGATCTGATTGAATGTGGAGCATATTGTGGTGTTGATGTTGCCTGGTTAGTACCAGACCTAATCACAAGTGAGATTAGGTCTGGGGAGTTTCGTAGGGGAGAGAATACTTGGCTATTATGACACACTGCCCTGCTCTCTGATTGGGCAGAGAAACTGTTAAGGTCGGAATGCTTGGCCATTATGACACAGTGCCCATGATCTTGGACGTTATGAGTCATCCTCGCCAGACTGTCTTTCAGATCGAAACGATTGTGTAGAACTAAAGGCAGTATGGGAGTTCCCAGGCTAGTGCTGATGCATTTATTTAGGCAAATGTGATATTTTCATATCCTCCTGACTACCAGCAGTTCATTTTTGTCCTCTCTAGAGGACATTTGTAAACTGCAATATCTCCCACCCCATACATACTACTGTGCTAACTCCCAATGGTCTTTGAAGAGGACATTCAGAGCTTTCCAATGATACCATGTGTGTAGGGGTGGGGTTTTGGGAACTTTCTATTTCTTTGCAAGGAAAATGGTGTCCATTAAAAATAGGCCGCTTTTGGCTAAAGGGAAAGTAAATGCATAATACTTTAAAGTGGGCAATTATTGTCTTAATATGTTCATCTTTATATGTTATTTCAATCTCTTCAGAGCACAATTAAACAATTTCTAAATTAATGTCACATTATTTAATTCCCATATTTAGGCGTTAAAGAAATGTCCTCTAAAATGGACATTGGTAGTGACATCTTCCATTTTGTTAGTATTTTTCTAGTCAGAAAGTCATTATCAGAATCAGAAGGAGAGACACTTTACAGCACATTATTGATAAATAATCCTAGATGTGATGTTTGAGGAAGATGCTAAAGATTCAGAGACCTCTTAGGATTCATTTCAAGCAGGAAAAGTAGAATCAGAACAAGCAGAACGTTCCCTATTGATGCATTTGTCGCCCCATGTGGAGCATGACTCTGATGTGTGTCTGAACTTTGGAGGACAATATTTCAACCAAAAATGAATTAAGACTAAATTAATCCTATAGACATGAACACATGTTGGTTCCAGAGATAATAACCCATATTTCACACATCAGAACTATAAAATTAGTCAACTCTGGTGAAAGTTCTCAGTTGAGGGACCACATGTCATTCAAGCTTCAACTGCAAGTCCAGTTGTTTAAAACAAAATTGCTTTGACATGAGATGACCTGCATGACTGATAATGGTCACAGACACATCCAGTTTCCACCTCAAACCAATAAAACACTAATTGTAAACTCATAAATGCTGAAATTTACTAATTATTAAACTGATTGTTATGCTTTTTCATCCAGATTGATTGATAGCAATTAAGGTACATTTTCAATGTACGGCCTTCCAATGTCCACTGTAATGGACACATTAAATCTTTAAAATAAAAAATAAAATTTCGAAAAAAATGTTGTCAATCTCATTTTTTGCCTTCAAACAATTGGGGGAGTAAAAAAAACCAAAGATTTTTAAACTTTTTTTTCCCTGGTAGTCAGGAGAATATTGTGGTGCTGATGCATTTATTTAGGCAAATGTGATATTTTCATATTGTGGTGTTGATGCACTTATTTAGGCCAATGTGATGTTTTCATATTGTGGTGTTGATGCACTTATTTAGGCCAATGTGATGTTTTCATATTGTGGTGTTGATGCACTTATTTAGGCCAATGTTATGTTTTCATATTGTGGTGTTGATGCACTTATTTAGGCCAATGTGATGTTTTCATATTTTGGTGTTGATGCACTTATTTAGGCTGATGTGATGTTTTCTTTCTCAGTGGCTGATGGCCAGGCTCTTATTGCTGAACCAGTGACCAGAGAGGACTTCTTAAAGTGTGAGTTGGACACACACACAAACACACACACACACACACACGCACACACGCACACGCACACGCACGCGCACACACACACACACACACATCATACTTCAGTTCTTTGCAGTGTTGTTCCTTTAGACTAACATAACGTCTTACATACTTGCATACATCTTAAATACATTTTAGCAAATGTGATCAATGTGAAAGGATGTCACTTGCATGCTTCCACACATACACACACACAGGTACCCCCCCCCCCCCCCCCACACACACACACAGGTCACAGGTAACCCATCACACACACACACGCGCGCGCGCACGCGCACCCCCCCTCCCCCCAACACACACACGTAATCCCCCCCAAAAACCACACACACAGGCAACCACACACAAGCACACACACAAACACCACACACACACACACACACACACACACACACACACACACAGGTAACACCCCCCCCCACACACACACACACACATAATCCCCCCCCACACACACACACACGTGCTGTACCCCCCCAACACACACATAATCCCCCCACACATACACACACACGCACACACACAGTATACACACACACACACACACACACTTCATACTTCAGTTCTTAGTGCTGTTCCTTTATACTAACATAAAGTCTTTGTAAAATACATTTTAGCAAATTTGATGAATGCGAAAGGATGTCACGTGCATGCCTCCATATGACACACACACACACACACACACACACACACACACACACAAACAAGTAACCCCCCCCTCACACACACACACACAGGTAACCCCCCCCCACCACACACACACATATACACACACACACAGCTAATCTCCCCCCCCACACACACACATACACATATAGACACACACACACAACTTTACTTGTTCAGACACATGCGGCACACATTCACATACACCACACACACACACACACACACACACACACACACACATAAACCCCCTCTGCACACACACACACATTCACATGCAAACTTCCCTACAAACACACACACACACACACACACACACACACACACACACACACACACACACACACACACACACACACACACACACACACACACACAGTTCATCCCCCCCCACACACACATATACATGCACCCCCCCCACACACACACACACACAGGTAACCCCCCCCACACACACACACACAACTTTACTTGTTCAGATACTTACTACAGACACTCACATATACCAACTCACACACACAAACATCCATGCATACATTTGAGCACCCCCCCCCACACACACACACACACCTCCTCTGCACACATGCATTCACATGCACACCTCCCTACAAACACACACACACTAAACCCCCCCCCCACATACACACACACACACACATATATATATATTGTAACCCTCCACACACACACACAGATAATCCGCCCCACACACATATGTAACCCCCACCCCAAACACAGACACAGACACACGTAACCCCCCCCCACACACACACACACACACACACACATACGTAACCCCCCCCACCCCCACCCCCCCCAAACACACACAGAGCTATCCATAACCTTGTTCTTTTCCTGTCTTCTCCTCCATCAGATTCCTGTCACTTCACTCTGGATCCAAACACAGCACATGGAGACCTCCATCTGTCTGAGGGGAACAGGAGGGTGGAGATGAGACGTGGAGGCCAGTCATATCCTGATCATCCAGACAGATTTGATTTGTGGTGGCAGGTGCTGTGTAGAGAGGGTGTGTCTGCACGATGCTACTGGGAGGTTGAGTGGAGTGGAGCATTGGTTGGTATAGCAGTGTCATATAAAAGCATCAACAGGAAAGGAGGGAGTGCTGAGTGTGTGTTTGGACGTAATGATCAGTCCTGGTTGCTGGACCTCACCAGCTCCAGCTCATTTTTCTATCACAATAAGAAACGTACTAACCTCCCTCTAGTGGCCAGCTCCAGAATAGGAGTGTATGTGGATCACAGGGCAGGAACTCTGGCCTTCTACAGCATCTCTGGAGACACAATGACCCTCCTGCACAGAGTCCACACCACATTCACACACACACTCTACCCTGGGTTTGATGTATATGGTGGTCCATCAGTGAAGCTGTTGTGAGGCCCCTACAGGGTCAATGGGTAAATGCTGCTCATGTGGGGCCTCTATTTCTCTCTGTCTCTCACACACACACACACACACACACGCACACACACACACACACACACACACACACACACACACACACACACACACACACACACACACACACACACACATACACACAGACACATACTTTCCTCACCTCAAACAAACACACACACACACACACACACACACACACACACACACACACACACACACACACACACACACACACACACACACACACACACACACACTTCTCACCCCCGCCCCAACAGATGCAGGCGCGCACACACACGCACAAGCACACACAAGCACGTGCATACACACAAGCACACGTGCACACACACATTCCTGCCCATACTCTCTCTCTCACACACACACACACACAACCCCCCCAACACATCGCAAACACACACAAACTCACCCCCCACACACAGACACAATCACGTGCATGCACGCAAACACACACACACACACACACAAACACTCACTTCACTCTGGATCCAAATCCTGTCTGAGGAGAACAGGAGGGTGGAGTGGAGAAAGAGTGTGTGTATGTGTCTGTGTCTGTGTCTGTGTCTGTGTGTCCTGTAAAGTGCCGCACTGTAAAAAAAAAAAAAAAAAACCCACACACACACACAGACGCACACAGTGGGGCGCAGTCATATCCTGATCATCCAGACAGATTTGATAGGTATACTCAGGTGCTGTGTAGAGAGGCTGTGTCTGCACGCTGCTACTGGGAGGTTGAGTGGAGTGGAGACAGTGTTACAGTTTTTCTCGATTGCCTACACACAATTTTCGGAATCGGTCTTCGAATTCTCAAAACTCTACACACAAACTCCCAAACCCC
>NC_085872.1:51527007-51552460 GCF_034702125.1 Engraulis encrasicolus
TTTAACACTTAGAGAGCTGATTTGACATCATTTGGACTCAAATGAACTCTCTAAGTGTTGAAGTAACACCGCAATATTTACTGTGTAGATACGTAAAATAAATGCCTGATTGCCAGATTTGTCTAGTGCTGGAACGGTGGACCAGTCTAGTATCATCAATGAAGGGTATGCAAATACATTCTGCAGATATTATTAACAAATGGCCTGAAAATAACCTTAAGGAAAATGTAGGCCACAGCTTGCTGGCAAGCAAGCTAACACACAAGCTAGTTAGCAATAGGGTTTAATCCCAGGACCCGGGATTCCCGGGAAATCTGATCAAAACAATTTCCCGTTTCCCAGGAAAGCCATGACGGGAAACCAGGAAAAAAAAATAAGTGCGTGTCTTGTTGTCCTAGCAACAGTAAGCAACATTGCCATCTAGCAGCGGTAACACTTCAGGCAGCAGCAGTAGGCTACAGGCCCATTTCAGCAATGTCTGGGTCTGCTGCCAGTTTTGCCTGGAGGCATTTTCTGAAATTGGACAATGACCCTGACCGTGCGAAATGCACTTTGTGTGAACGAATTATAAGATGTTCCGGTGGGTCAACAAGCGGACTACGACGACATTTAGAGACGCATGATAAACATCCTAAGTCTCCTGACGAACCGAAAGCTTCAAATACAAAACGTGCTAGAACACTTCAACGCTACTTCAGCCAAAGCAAGTCGCTCTGCGAAATTTTAGCTGAAATGGCAGCCTTTGATGGTTTCACATTTAATGGCATAGCCAAATGTGATTATCTCAGGTCAGCGCTGAAGAGAGACGGCTACACACTGCCCAAGAATCCGTCGGAGATTTCAAAGGAGGTCAGAGGGTTTGCTGACGAACAAAAAGACAAGCTGGTGAATACATTGCAAGACATGGTAAAGAAAGGGGTGCGTTTCTCTTTGACCATCGATGAGTACACTTCCAAACAACATAAAAGATTCATGAGCATAAACGTGCACGGTCCACAAACATACTGGAACCTAGGCATCATTAAAATTCAGGGAACAATGCCATCCGAGAAAGTCAAAGTGTTGGTTGAGGACCAGCTACAAAGATTCAAACTGGATATGGACAAGCACGTCGTGTGCTGCACTACCGATGGAGCGTCGGTGATGGTGAAATTTGGGAGACTGGTGCTGCCCGAACTACAGCTGTGCTATGCCCATGCGGTTCACCTGGCTGTCACAGATGTGCTCTACCGCCGTGACGTCCCGGTCCCGGACAGAGATATTGAGAGTGAGACGAGTGAGGAGGAAAACAGTGACCTGTCTGACGATGAGACTGCGGAGTGTGATGAGGATGGCTATCGGTCAGTGAGGGTGAGAGAAGACATGTCCAGGAGCGTGGAACGAGTCCGGAAAATTGCCAGGTATTTCCACAAGTCACCTGTCAGTAATGACAAGCTGCGTGAATGCATCAAACAAGATAATGGGAAAGAGTTGGTGCTCATTTTGGACTGCCGGACCCGCTGGAACAGCCTGGCTGATATGTTGGATCGCTATATTCAACTTCATAGACCAGTGACCAAGACCCTCATTGTCATCAACCCCACACTAATCATGACCAACGATGAGCTCGCGCACATCAAACAACTGAGCTCCTGCTTGAAACCGGTGAAGATGGGGGCCGAATCTCTTTGCAAGCGAGACACCACTCTCATCAAAGCAGATGGAATCTTCATTTTCATGATGGATCAGCTGAGTAAGCAGGAGACTCCTCTGAGCCTTGAGATGAGAGATGCAATTGTGAGCAGGTTCACAGAACGCAGACAGAAGAACTTGGTGTCTTTGTACAGGTGGGTCTAATTATTTTTTTTATTTTATTTAAAAATGTGATTGGCAAATGGGGATTCACATTATGCTCATTTTAATAACTATATTTTTTGACAGGTACCTTCTGGATCCTGGGGCTCTTCTCGCACCAGCACCGAGACCCACTGAGATCTTTGGCATGCCGACAAAACAGATGCTGGTGAGGACCGCTAAAGGGCTTGCGGAACGTCTTTTCGCCAACTGTGAGGAGAGAGCGCAAGACAGCTCGTCTTCAGAGGCAATAAATGATGGGCCAACATCATCGAGTGCGCAAGGGGAAGTTCCGAATCTGAGTGAAGGGAGCCTCGCATTAGATTTGCAGCAGGCCATTTCCATGACCACTACGCCAGCGCCAGAAGAAATGAGAGATGGGGACTTCATGAAAGTTATAACGAAAGAATTCTCCCTCTTTGAGGCCACCAACAAGAGGCCACCCCACCTGCAACAGCTGTTTGATGCTCTTAGCTCTGTTCAGGCTACATCAGTGGAGGCTGAGAGAGCATTTTCGATCTGTGGCCAATTTGTCACCAAAATTCGAAACCGCCTGAGCGCAGAATCCATTAACGCGCTCTGCTTCTTGAAAGCACATTTCGAGAAGAAAAAAAAAGAAATTAATTAGGCTAGAGGCTAAACTTCGAGTTCATCGTTTCAATGTGCAATTTATTGTTTTAGTTCATATGCCTAATAGTTTTGTAGACCATACTAGGTCTGTGTGTTTTAGTAGGCTATTGCACAGTGCACACAATTGTAGGCTACATTTTGGGGTAATTTTTGTTAATTTATCGAGCGTGTGCTAGGCTATGTGTTAAGCCTCCATTTTTGTTATTATCAGGCTATAGCCCTGTTGTAGCCTATGCCTTTGTTCGCCCATAGCCAAAGTTGTTAATTTATTTTTTGTCATTTTCTTTAATTATTCCATTGAACATTTAGTGTTCCTATACCTATACTGTGTTTAGCCCAAGTTTATTTTTCTAATTTTCACTCCAAATAATAAAAAAACATGCCTGCCACGGCCTAACAATAAACAATAAAGAGATGTTTGTTTAACTTAGCGAGTGATTATTCCCCTTTGCTGCCGTTAGTTCTTAACAGCCACGTAATGGATTTAAGGAAATCATTAAATGGTTCACTATACCATATTTCGTTTTCATAGCAGTGTCCTACTTTTATGTAAGGGCTGCTTAGTTTTTTTTTCTTTCTTTTAAGAAGACGAGTCACCGACCGTCACCAACATTCCACCCGTCTTTGATAAGCGCTGCATGCTGCGCAGTGCGCACAGGCTATCATCTTACACTTCATTATTATTGTGTTGGTGGATAGTACAGCTTAATCTTAATTCTTTTATCCCAATAATGATACAAACAGTAGCAACTTGATACAAAATGCCAGTTTGGGAGGAACCGTTTAATTATAGCCTCTACATGACTAGATCAAAAAATGGGAGGGAAAAAAAAAAAAAAAAAACGGGATTTCCCGGGATTCCCCGGGATTCCCGGGAAATGGGTCGTCTGATCCCGGGATTTGATTTATGCCATTTTCGGGAAAAATATTAAACCCTAGTTAGCAAGCCATACAGCCACCCTTACAACGTGACAATCTAGCCGGGCCGGCCAGGCCAGGCCAAGCCGGGCCAAGTCGGGGCAGGCCAGCCGGCCTTACAGCCAGCCAGCCAGCCAGCCAATCAGCCAGCTAGCTAGCTAGCAACCAGTGAGCAGTACAATGCAACAGTCCCATTTTAAATACATGTTTAAGTGAACCATGTGACCAGAGTGATGAAGCATTTGGCAGGTGCAGGCAGTAATTGTATCGTTGCATGACAGCCCTTAGCACTCAGGTGAGGTCAGGAGTTGATTGACAGATTGATTTGGATGGGGTAGAATGACAGTTTCAGATAGACTGGGCTACTTCTAAGAGATTGAAACAAGGGATTACTGTCCCAGGTAGACTTTTTTTCAAATTATGCTAGCCCATAGGTATATTTTACACATTAAATGAGGCTAAACTGTTCATAGGCTGTTACTGGAGAGTTACAGTGAATTACAGCAAACTGTGCAAACTGTTGCCAGTAGTCCTTAACTGTTGTACAGTTTATTCAGTTGCCAGTTTCACTGCTGAATACAATTGGAAATCTACAATTTGGAGGCACCTGGAGCCAAGCCAATGTGAAAAAGGATATTCTGAATTTTGAAGAAGTTTACTGTGTCAATTTGCCTCTCAATGGAAAAGTCTGATGGCAAAGCCTCAAAGTCCAATAAGAGAACAAATGATTGCGGTGGAGAACTTTCCGCAGGATTAACTAGAACACATGCAGAAGGTTGAACTTTAAGTTAATGCTCATTGATGGCTACTAATCAAATATCGTGTTGACATCAAACTCTCCCTGTTACAACCAGTCTGTCAGTGGTTTGACAAGTTACACCTGGAACAAGTGGAATCACAAGAGATCTATTGGACCGGGGATGAACAAAAAGAGAACTCAAAAAGGCTAACATGACCAGAGACTACCTGGACCACCTACTTTTTTTAGTTTACACAGAATGTCAGAATGTGAAGAAAAACAGGACAGAGTTATTTGTCTGTTGGTTCACAATTTGGTTCACTTACAGAGGATTGTGTTTGGTTCACTTATAGGGGACTAAAAAAAATGTCTGCTCATGTTGCCATATCATTTGAAATTTTGGGAGGCGTGGTTTTCATAACTCTCTATGGAGTTAAACATTAACTCTCTAGCTCTCTTAGCTCAACAACTCTGATCCAGAGGTGTCAAATAACACTGTGTAGTGTTGCTGTAACTCTTGATGTTCCGATTTTGTCTGAACACCGGGAATCTACCTCTGAGAAATTTGCTGTGTTGGTTTGCTTCTCTCTCTCTCTCTCTCTCTCTCTCTCTCTCTCTCTCTCTCTCTCTCTCTCTCTCTCTCTCTCTCTCCTCTCTTTCTGTCTCTCTCTCTCTCTCTCTCTCTCTCTCTCTCTCTCTCTCTCTCAGTTGATATGAGGACGCCAAGCCTTCCCTGTTGGTCTTCGGTCGCAACCAAAGAAAGTACACACAGAAGAACAAATACTCGGGGGTAAATGCATTGCTCAAGGTGTAGTACGGGGGGCGTTGCCTACGGACACGAGTGGATGGAAAATTAACTCCCTTGTGCATGTTCATTGGTCAGTGGGTGCGATGGATAAAATTTCCGTACTCCCTTGCGCATGGTCAGTGGGTGCGGCACCAAGATGGATACAATTTCCGTACTCCGCAAAATCCGGAAACTGTGCAAAAATGTGCCGAAAGAGGATATCCGGTTGTCAGTGTTCAGTTTGTGGCCAAATTAACTGCAACTGTTGGTCAGCAGTAATTGCTGGGGGTAATTAAGGACAGCTGTCAAAAATTCACGCTGTCCTATTACCTGTTCCACACTCCGACCCTCGCGGAAGTGGCATTGCATGCTTCCAATACTGACCGTAGAAGAAGAATAAAATTTACGTACTCCCCTCGCCATCATTTTATACTACGCTGTTATGACGTCAGTAAACCCTCCTATATATCTACTCTCCATGGTTGCAACCTACAAGGTTTCTCCAACCCTCCCCTCAGCCTTCCCACTACCACACCCAACCCCTCAGTTCCTCCACCCCCCGACCCACGTGTGTGAGTGTGAGTGTGTGTGTGTGTTCAAATGTGACTTGAGGAGGATCAATAACCTATATCAGGGCACACCGCCCTTATTTCCCAGTTCAGAAAAAAGCCCCCTGCATTTTTGTATTTGGGGTAAAAGTATCAGTATCGCAGTTGGTATAGGCTTGAAGTCCCACGTAGAAAAATAAAGGACTTTTAGCTTCAATTCGGAATACCTCAGACTCACTCTCTGCTCTCTAAAAGTTTTTTTTTTTCGTTTTATTCCATGAGAGTCCGGTGTGCCATTTTTTTGGTGTTCTTGTACACCTCCGTTCCTCTGCTCAAGTCCAATCATATTTAAATAATAATATGACCGTAATATCTTGTTAAAACCGACTTGAAAACATGCGATTTCTGCATTGAGTTCAACGGAGCGCTGTCAAACTGTCTGAGTTCTGTCCGACCTCGTCCCTGTGCTGCACTGTGATTGGTCAAATAGAATTTTAGGGCAGGCCTTAGCCAAAGGTGAATTCAGTTCTTTAGTAGAAATAAAATGCACCATAAGCTGTTCCTCCTATCTTCCCTGTTGTGTGCAGTTACTTCTCCAACACAAATGCCTCAGCAATTTTTTCAGCAACTCAGTGTCATTGCAGCAGTACATAAAGTGAAATACTTGTTATTAAAGGGAGACTCCACCCATTTGCATTAGGCTTTGCATTGCTAGACACGCAGTCATACTTTTGAATGGTCATGCAACACTCTCCCATTTCCCCCTGAGACGGGAGAACTCTGTATTCACCTCTTTACACTTCCTCCTACAATGACGTGAAAAAAATCGTCATTTTGCGTCATTGTAGGAGGGAGTGTAACAGAGGTGGATTTCTGTTGAGACCAAAGAAATTCAACAGAAGAACAAACTCTCAGGGGGAAATGCATTGGCCACGGTGTAGTACGGGGGCGTTGCCTGAGGACACGAGTGGATGGAAAATTAACTCCCTTGCGCATGGTCATTGGGTGCGATGGATACAATTTCCGTACTCTCTTGCGCATGGTCAGTGGGGGCGACACCATGATGGATAATTTGTGGCCAAATTAACTGCAGCTGTTGGTCAGCAGTAATTGCTGGGGGTAATTAAGGACAGCTGACAAACATTCACGCTGTACTATGACCTGTTCCACACTCCGACCCTCGCAGAAGTTGCATTGCATGCTTCCCTGATGCTTCCAATACTGACCGTAGAAGAAGAATAAAGTTTCCGTACTCCCCTCGCCATCATTTCTTACGCTGTTATGACGTAAGTAAGCCCTCCTATATATCTATCTCTCCTTGGTTGAGACTACAAGCCTAGTTCCCACTTCCCACCCTTTCAATCAAAGAAACTCGACACAGAAGAACAATCTCTCGGGGGGCCACGGTGTAGTATGGGGGCGTTGCCTGAGGACACGAGTGAATGGAAAATGAACTCCCTTGCGCATGGTCATTAGCCCGTGGGTGCAATGGATACAATTTCCGTACTCCGCAAAATCCAGAAACTTCGTGAAAATGTGCCGAAAGAGGATATCCGGTTGTCAGTGTTCTGTTTGTGGCCAAATTAACTGCAGCTGTTGGTCAGCAGTAATTGCTGGGGGTAATTAAGGACAGCTGACAAACATTCACGCTGTCCTATGACCTGTTCCACACTCCGACCCTCGCGGAGGTGGCATTGCATGCTTCCCTGATGCTTCCAATACTGACCGTACTGAACAACAAAATTTCCGTACTCCCCTCGCCATCATTTCATACTACGCTGTTATGACGTCAGTAAGCCCTCCTGTCTCTACTCTCCTTGGTTTCAACCCCCGCTCATAGGGGGTTGGACCTAATGCACTAACAGATCTATAACAGATCAGTGTGCCAGTGCTTTTGAAATCACTGGCATTGAGGCTCCAGTAAGTCACTGGCAGAGGGCTGCAGTAAACATGGCTGAAGGTGAACACACAGACGGATGCAACAGTTCTATGGAGGACTGGGATTTTGAAGAAGGTTTGGTTGAAACATATGTTTGTGGCTTTCTTTATGAGCCAGAATATAGCGACGAGCAGCTGAGGGCTATGGAGGAACAGGAAATGGTTGAAGCTGCTGCCACAACAGACGCCCTGCCTGCCGCGGAAGAGGACCCTGCAATGGCTCGAGTTGGGGCGAATTGGTGGTGCCTGTGCTCTAACTGTGCGCCAATCGACACAGAAGAAGAGTCTGTATGCTGCCGAGAAATCCAGTGATGCCAATTTCTTCTGGACCAAATCACGGAATCGGACTTGGAGGATGACACAGACGTGTGTTGATCGCCTGAGTTTGGCACCCCATATAGATAGTGGCGTCCTAGAGACCTACTTTAGAATACCGAAGGACAACTGGAAACGACAGCCAAAGCCTACAGGACCAAATGGACATCTTTTCTGTAAAGTAAGTTTGTTTTCATTACCATGTCAAGGACTGCTCTTGAAAACATGCTAACGTGGCATGTTCATTGCACAAATGGTGTGTTGCAGACAGTTATGCAAGCTACTGTGGCACACTAGGCTCAAATACCATCACTGACTTTGTGATCAATATTCTGTCTGAACAATTTCGTCTAACAGCCTACTGGCATTTTCTCGAGTGGATACTGCAAGGAGAGAGATTGGGCAGAGGGCTTTGTCTCGTCTTACCGGCTTGTGTCGTGTAGGCTATCTGCCAGAAGTACCCAGCTCCAGACGGCCAGTACTGCGGGCACCAAGAAGTGAAGGACGCTCAGGAAGAGCTAAAGTTTCTGTTTTTATATTCATGCAACAGTTATATTGTTTGTACAGTTATTTAAGTAAATGGTTAAAATGTACCTTGTTGTAGTTCTTTCTTAGTAGTTTTGCTCCAAGTGTATTCGAGTAATTGAACGCCAAACATTTCAAAACTGGAACTACCTAGCAGTGGTGTAGTCTAAGTAAAACGCTGGGATACGCTGTATCACTTCAAAATTTCAGGGATTTCAGTATTCCCACATATATGATTGATCCATTATGTAGAATAGCACACTAATACTGTATACCCACCTCAAAAAATGCTCAAATCTACAGTATACCCACCACAAAAAACTACACCACTGATACCTAGCTACTGTCAGTGTTGCCAGATTGGGCGGGTGCCCGCCCAATTGGGCTACTTGGGATGAGCGTCGGCGGGCAAAAACGGGAAAAATTGGCCATTTGGCGTTTTTTGAGCCGTTATGGGCCCATAGAAGTCAATGTAATTTGTTGAATTTGGGCGGAATATAACGCATTTTGGAGGTTTTTGAGAAGCCTTTGGGCGGGATTTGGTGGACACATCTGGCAACACTGCTACTGTTGCCTCAGATGACGGACAACAGAATTGTGATCATAATTACTACATATTTATGAGTTAGCCTACTACAAGTATGCGTTGCATTATAAGTTTGTCGCAAATCAGTTACCTCCTTCCAAGTTTATGATGCTATTCTAAACTTTGTTGAAGGCAGACAGGAGAGAAGGAGTGACATTTGTTTTTTAATGAACAAAATACGAATGGTCATGAACATCAAAACACACACATTATCCACACTATAAAAAAGAGGTATTGACCCTGTGATTGAGTATACAGTAAGGTGAGGTAGTGGTGAGGAATGGGTCATGGTAGAGCTGACGTCTCAGAAGCTTGTCTTGAATGATGATTTTGCAGCTTCCTTTGGAGGCTTTGGGACAGGGGTGATGTTAGGTGGCAAAGGAGGTTGCAGTTGGGTGAGTGAGGCGGTTGAGACCTTCAATGTTGTGTTTTGGTTCAGTCTGTTTTCTATGACCTTCTCAATTAGTGTCTGGATGAACTTGGTGGTGTGTGGCTTATAGATTTTCTTCACTATCCATTGCAGAAGACCTGCTTGACACGTGGTTCTCCTATAAATGACAAAGATAATAATGATTACACAGATATCTGAATGAAGATTTGACTAGTTGATGTCTCTCCACAGGAATAAAATGAACTTCTGAGCAAAGTATGGATTTTTAGTTAGCTGTGAACATGCCAATATTGGTTATTATAGTATTTAGAGTACATGAAAACACACCTGTTGCTGTGGTGGCTTGTTCTCGTGCCACGATGTCCTCGTTATGTTACATGATGGCGAGGTAGACCCTCTCTCTCATTCCCTTGTAGGAGAAGGCCTGGCGTTTAGGGAGGTACTTCAGGAGAGCACTGTGAAAGCTCTCCAGTGGCCCTGTGTGAAAAGGAGAATACAGGAGTACTTCAGTAATTAACATGTTCAATAGGATAGGGCAGGGCAGTCATGGGTAAGCGGTTAGGGCGTCAGATTTGCACCCCAAATGTTGCCGGTTCGACTCCCAACCCTCCAGGTTGGTGTCAGGAGTAGTCAGTAGCCTTGGTCTCATTAGCCGCGCTTCAGCGGCCCGGGGCCGCCCGGGGCTCAGGAGAGTGGCCGGCTCGGAGCTGCCTGCCCCGGGCCATTTTTTGCCTGATCGGACTCATAGCCGACCCCAGGCACATTCAGGTACACGCCTTGTTTGTGAAACGTCAGTCGGGCACAGCCCACTTTCGCCCCAAATCACAGAAGGACAACAACAGAACGACAAAGAAGGAGAAGAAAACGGAGCAAACTCTGCTGGAGCAGGTCGCCGTTTGGCTCGTAGCCTACGGACAAAGACGACAAGAACTGCAAAGAAAATGGCTTGCCTTTCAAGAACAGTTTTATTACATGGCAAAGTTGTCGATTCAGAAGCTGTATGGGACGCAGCGCATGTTAAGAAGACAAAGACGCATGAAAATACGAGCAGCTCGACAACTGAGAGAGTGAACAGAAGGAGACGTGCGAACATGCCCAGTTAATCCCCCCAATAGCGCACAGAAGCATGAGCCCCGGACATAGCGAGACATGAATGTGCAGGTAATTGAATAAGTTACCATGTGAAAGGAGACCAAATCCCGGAGACATAGCACCTTCATCAGTTGCTATAGAAAATTATGAGCCCCGGACATAGCGACACACCCCCTCGTTGCGGCGTGCCACCTGTCTATTCATGGTGAATGTGCAGGTAATTGAATAAGTTACCATGTGAAAAGAGACCAAATCCCGGAGACATAGCATCTTCATCAGCTGCTATAGAAAATGATGAGCCAGGGGAATAGCGACTATTTATTAAAGTAGCCACGGAAGTAGCGTAGCCTACAAGTCGTTCAATCTGCATAACATCGGTGTGTGTCCTGCAGGGAATTCTAAGTGTGCGCACTATGGCACATGTCTGCAAAACGTATGCCTATGGTTTAGTATGTCTGCAAAACATGAGACACTAGGGCAGCAGAGTGAGGATGATTTTAAATAGGCCTAAGTCAATAACAGCTGTGCTTTACTGTGTAATAATGTGGCTGCATGGGGGACTTATCGCTAAATTCTGGGCAAATTATTAGTTTGGGGTGTTTGGCTTTCTTATGGCATAATTTCATAAGATGCAACTTTGGCACTTCTGTTTGTGTTTTTAAAGTTATTTAGCCAACATAACTTTTTTGTTGTTATCAGGGCATCATGGGCACCACTACACTTAAACTTGGGATGTCATAGCTAAGTCATGTCGGCTTTTTTCTGCTTTTAGCCGCCAACTCTTGTGCCATTATCGTGATTTGGCATGCTTTCCACTGGACACCAATAAAAAGTGTCTCACAAATACTCACACATGACATTTATGTCGGCTTATTTAGCTTTTGCGCTATTATCGCCGAAGGTCTGGTAGGCTATATCGCACGTGGGCTATATCGCCCGAGGTTGACCCCGCCTCCGAGCCTCGGCGGTGCTTGCTGGCCCATCGAATTCGACGGGCCAGGGAAAGCGGCCCTTAGCCCCACAACCTGGCCCGGCGGCCATCTTTAGCACCTAGCCCCCTTTTGATGAGATCACCGTCAGCCCCCTTTTGTCCGGGCTAGCCCGGGGCTGGCCCTGCAGTGAGACTAAGGCTAGTCAGTGCTCTCCCCCATCCTTCTCCATGACTGAGGTACCCTGAACATGGTACCGTCCCACCATACTGCTCCCTGGCTGCCACAATGCACGGGTGAGGAGTAAATGCAAATTATTTGTGTGCAGTATACTCTTGTGTGCTGTGTGGGAGTTTCCCAGGTGGGCTTATATTGTGCTTAGTCCATTGTCCTGCCAAAGCCACTACAAAGTTTAAGGGACTAGGAGAGGAGGGGAGTTTGGATCCTTGTGAGGGGACCACAGAGTAGGACCAGGTGTTATTGATGGTGACTATGATGATGGTTAGGATACCCACAAATGCTGTTGTATTACAGAGCAATAGCAAATTCCTTGAGACGGCCTGTGTCAGTTGGAGTAGTCATTCGACTTGGGTGGTGACCAAAGAGGCTTGAGACAAGAGGGCTTACTCACGTCATAACAGCGTAGTACGAAATGATGGCGAGGGGAGTACGGAAATGTTATTCTTCTTCTACGGTCAGTATTGGAAGCATCAGGGAAGCATGCAATGACACTTCGGCGAGGATCGGAGTGTGGAACAGGTCATAGGACAGTGTGAATGATTGTCAGCTGTCCTTAATTACCCCCATCAATTACTGCTGACCAACAGCTGCCGTTAATTTGGCCACAAGTTATCCATCATGGTGTCGCCCCCACTGACCATGCGCAAGGGAGTACGGATATTGTATCCATCGCACCCACTGACCAATGGCCATGCGCAACACTGGGCAAAAAGGCTCTGTTTCCGGGAATGTTTGTGTGAAGATATTTCTGGATATTTACAATATACGGAGATATATTGATAGATACGGTCCAGATACGCTGGTGCCAATTTTCATGTACGGAGCATATCCGAATCCCGGAATGGGACACTTTCGACATGAGACAAATCCGGATGCCGTTTTCTCACCTGATATGGAACGTGCTTCACGTATTTGATGCAGATACTCTCACGGATGTGTTCCATTCTTGTTGTTGTATATCTCCGGACATGTGAGGCATGGGACGACCCATACCTCCCACGACCAGGCAATAAATTGATTTCACAGGCATTTATGTACATGCCTTTATCACGCTAGGTGTTATTAGCTTCTTCCCCAAAGCTGTTACGAAGCTCAAATCTCAGAATACTTTGTATAATGACAATAAAGGCTTTCTATTCTATTCTATTACTTATTACAACTTAGTCTTGCCTGGTTACCATCCTAATCACGAGTGGGATTGTCTTTCAGATCGAAACGATTGTGGAAGCTGAGGATTTCCCAGGCAAACATGTGACGGGCATGTTGCCATATCTATGATGTTGCCAAAGTTGCCGAAATTACTTAGGCTGACGTTAGGTTAAACTGCCCTACAAAAGGTAAACAGCAGTGCCAACAATGAAACTGAGGGAAAAAAAATGCCTTAAAAGACTTGGTAGGTTGGATATTGTAGTTACTGCAAATTTGACATAGCAATATTTGTAAAACAGGACACATTTTGACCATAACTCTTTGTCACAAGATAAAGGAGGTGTTGTGAATATCATTTTCAGAATGAACAAATTTTCAGAATGAACCTACGGTAATTGGTTACTGCACTTTGCCTTTGTAAGGCAGTATACTTCTTTCAACATAATAGACACAAATCTACTGCAAAACAACAATTAGGCCAACTTTAAATTACTGCTAAATCCCAGCTAAAATCATATTATAACAGACAATTATTTTGTTGAATGTTCTTTCTTTAATTGCTTATT
Source organism: Engraulis encrasicolus (assembly GCF_034702125.1). Classification (NCBI taxonomy): domain Eukaryota; kingdom Metazoa; phylum Chordata; class Actinopteri; order Clupeiformes; family Engraulidae; genus Engraulis; species Engraulis encrasicolus. The sequence continues at coordinate 51,540,194 of NC_085872.1, forward strand.
TTACATTTACATTTAATCATATTTCAAGCTTTGTCGGCCGCAGAAGGGGGGGGGGGGGTCACGAAGGGAGAACCGGCCACTATTGGTCACTCGCTGGCTGGGCTTGCTGGCATCAATGAAGTACGGCGCACACTTCTCCATCTCAGACAGAGCAAAACAAATGTGCACTTGTTTCCCCATCAGACACAAGGCTGGCATCAGCTCCTTTGAGGTAGTCGAGGTCGTCCTCCTCCAGGACATCCTGCGCCACCAGCACCACTGCTTGAAAAGCAACAAAAAATAGGGCAGTTTTAAACAATGTGTTAAACATTAAAAAATATGTACAGTTCAAAACCCACACTCAGGCTTGTTTACCATGAACATGCCAAAGAACGGGTCACATGAGATAATACAGCAGGATTTCCACAAGATTATCCAGCAGATCAACCAAGCATAGTCCAATTGTGGTTTATCCACAGGAGTACAGTAGCTGTCATAGTAATATCCCTTACAAAAATTAACCATGGTTCTACTATTTAACTTTGATATAGTATTTGCCCTAAACCATGGTTCCCCCAAACCACGTGTTTTAAAACTATGGTCCCCCCCACGTTTCCTTATGCTTGCATCTCTTAAGCCTGGTTTAGACTCGTCCTTTAGTTGGAGGACACGTACCGTCAGCAGGGGGGTAACGGCAGATCAAGTACCCAAACAGCCACCACTCCCTCCCTTTTAGCGCTGAATAGACCCCTTACCGCGATCAACGTATACTGTATTTCTCCCAGTTCAATTGTTCGCGATCTGCCACTGCCCCCCCCACTGACAGTATGTGTCCCCCAACTGATGGAGGAGTCTTTTTTTAAAAAGATATTATTGTCTTCATAATGACAGTACAGTGCAGATGGTGACAGGAAGCAAGTTGGGAGAGAAAGATGGGGAAGGGCTGGCAAAGGACCCGGGCCAGGAATTGAACCCGGGTCGGTCGCATTGCAAACGAGTGCCCTACCATATGCTCCATGGTAGGGCATGACGGAGGAGTCCAAACAGACCTTTAGTGTTGACTGCCCATTTGCAAATACCTTGTACCAAATGCGGTCGTTCTAAAAACTAACAATAGTACTTGGAAGCAGGGCTTGACACTGGCACCTGCCAACTGGCCAAATGCTGGTAAACCTTGGCTGTGGCTAGTTATACTTTCAATGTCACTAGCCAATTTGGCTGGCAGCTTATTCTTTGGTATGACATACGCATCATAGTAGCCTATATTCTGTTGTTTGTGCATCAATTGTTTGTATTTAAGCCCAAGAAAAAGCTCAATAACTCTAAAGTATCTATTTGCTTGATATACTTCCATGTAGAAAGCTTTACACTCATCTTGCTTTAGCACCTTATCTTCTGAGGTAAGACGCACTCTATCATGATAAAGAAAACAAAAATAATATAAAATGTGTGGCTAGTGGAATACCTGAATGGCTAGTGACTTGGGAAAACTACTAGCCACAGTGGCCGGTGTGTGAAAAAGTTAATGTCAAGCCCTGCTCGGAAGAAAGAAAGGGGATATTGGCTAATTGCCCCCTGAAGTTAAGTAGTGACAAAAGAAAGTGATGGCAGTTGTATGATGGGGTTGCTAGTTGTGGTTTTACCTACCCACTCACGTCTGCTCATCAGCTTTTTCCTTTTTTTTCTCACGTCATCAGTCTTCCCCGCAAGGCCCAGTTGTTTGACTTTTAAGATTCTCAATGAATCTATTTCAGGCTTCTGCGAGACAGAAAGAAACTGAGTTACCGGTAGTCTTTTTTATACATCATGATCACATAAATGAGTTATGAGTAAACTCTCTGGTCCCCAGCTCTACCCAGAATCCTTACTAGCCTGGATGATGGCCTTGGTGACCTCGTCACTATTAGGTAATCTACAGCTGAACAGAAAACATACAATGCTGTACACAAGTTTTCATTACTTTATGACTAAACATGTAATGGTGATCCAAATATACAGTGCACAGCAATAATGACTACACCCCTGTTGAAAAGTAACATTGTGAATAATATATATATTTTTTAAAACACATAAGTTGTTCCCAAAATGATTATTGAGTAAGTGTAATACAAAAAAAATCATCTTATGGCAGAAAAGTAAGGTCAGTAGTATAACTTGAATGACATATTTGTCCATTTGTTTGTGTAATTATGCTATGTTAAACTGTCTGAGAAGGGGCGTGCTGGCCCGAAACGTCTTGAAATTGAAATGGATTTAAAGGGAGGTCATCGTTGTGTATGTTTCATCCTTGCCTTACATTGAACTTTTACATTATGAGTCCACACCAGGCCAGGCTTATGATAAGGTCAAGGGGGTGTTTGGAGGCTTGTGATGAGGCCAAGGGGGCGTTAGCTCAAAAAAGGTTGAGACCACTGATCTAAAGCTAATTTGTTTATCATGGTGTCATTAGATCACAGTACATGGTTCCAGTAACCCATATCCTTAGTTTGTTTGACTCTGATGAGACCATGATAAACAATTTTGCATTAGTAGATGGTGTCAAGCATGTGTGGTGGTAAAAAGTGATTTGTACAAAGAAAAGTGCCTCATGCTGAAAGTCAAGCATGGTAGTAGGACCCAAATGTTTCGGACCTGTACGGATGCCATCAACAGTAGGAAGCTGAATTTCACCACTAGAAACATGCTTGTTAACATGTACTGTGACTACTGAACATCATCAGATCATGATACTCTCCATAGGATTTCATTCAAATCTCATACACATCTCGTTTAGCTAGGTCCAGACTCGAAATGTAAAAGTTCAATGTAAGGCAAGGATGAAATCCACAGCGATGACCTCCCTTTTAATCTCTTTCAAATTCGTGAAGATTCGGGCCAACACGGCCCCTCCATAGACAGTTTAACATAGGGGTGTACTCACCTTTGCACCAGCATAATTTCACAACAATGGACAAATATGTCATTCAAGTTATACTATTGACCTCAATTTTCTGCAGTAAGATGAAAAGATGTTGTATTACACTTACTCTATGGTCATTTTGGAAATAACTTGTGTGTTTATTGAAATATTGTTCAAAATATTACTTTTACAACAGGAGTGTACTCATCAACATATATATGGTCATCTGATTGCATTACATCTTTCTCTATTAATAGCACTTTGATCACAGAAGTATGGGCTGACATGCTCAGAGTAAACCTGTTTACCTGGCCTGTGGTCCAAGTAGTCACTGCAACTCTACCCCCAACGTTCGATGTGTTCGCCTCACTCATGCCTGATGGAAAAAAAAAAAATGATAACACAATCACATATTGTTATGCTAAGAAATTTCAATGTGATTCACTAGCCCAAATGGGATAAATGCAGAGAAAGAATTTCCCCTAGGGGACCAAAATTGGCTCCAATCCAAATTGGCAAAAAAATACTGTTACAAACAGTGGACAATTGTTTCTTGAATTTCCCACAGGATGAATAAAGTGCTTAGTAATACAGTGAATAAAGTACCTTATCTGTAAACGACAGCCTGAACCCTACTGATGCTTTCTCTAGATTGACGATGAGAACCTCAGGGTTATTTGAGATGGTTAAAATGGAAATTGCACGTGTAAAGTCTAGATCATTTTCTTTCCCTTAAAACATGCAGTCAAATATATTACCGACAGGTCCTGAGGAACTCCGGAGGGTTCTGGGTTCCATTGGAGGGTTGGGGTTGCGGGGTGTTGATATTGCATTGCAACCACCGTCTCCTGGAGTGTCTCATGTCATTCATGGAGCTGCGGATGTAGAATAGAGTAAAGTACTTTTTATCATGGTAATTCCAAACAAAATTAAGGTGTTTATCAGCTTACATAAATACACAAATACAAAACCAAAACATGCAGAGGCCTTATACACATCATCAGTCTTACACACACACACATTCTCTCTCTCTCACACACACACTCACACACACACACACACACACACACACACACACACACACACACACACACAGTCCTAGATGGGCATCGTGTCATCCATACGATGTCATCGATTACCCTATAACAAAACACATTCTTAAATTCACAATTTCTCATTCTCTTCTCTCAGTCTCTAGCTCTATGTGTGCCTTGGAGCAAGACCAACGACAGGACATGTTTACTCCTGTTCTGTCAAATAACATCGGAGGGGGCTTCTTTACCTCTGCCCCGTTCATAACGACACATGCTGTGACCATCTCTTATCTTACAGAAAGGCAATTGAGAGCGTGTGTTTTTCGCTTGGTCAAGGGGGACAAATCATATATTAGAACAATACATCCACACTTTCAAGACTATACAAGGTGATAACTTAGTTGTGTACGACATTCAGACACAAGTGTCCATGTCATTAACTTTTAGATATCACGGAAAATAAGCTTTATGTCAAACAAATCTGCCAATCAGTTCGTTAACCAAATATTAGTCTCCTCCTAGCTAGTTAAAATGTAGCAGGTTTACCAAATGTTGTCGTAATTTCAAAATCTAGCCCCTGCAGATATCCGACGTCATATATCCAATGTCAGTAAAACGTTTATGCATGCATTCATTCGTGACACCGTATCACTTGCTCCAAGGTTTAGTATTAGGTGGTGGCAGGCTAGCTAACTAGCTAACGTTAACATCTGCCTACCAGCACTAGAACTGCTACCAGACCGAAAAGGCTAGGCTAGCTAACATGCTAAGATAACCGTCCTTGTTTATTGGATAGTACAAGGCGCTGGTTAGTTAGCAAGTTAGCTATACAGTCAGTTAGAAAACATTAGGAAAGTTAAACATTACAATATTCAGGCATATTCAGGCTTTAATTTTCATCTAGATCTACTTTAAGACAATACACCGTATGTTCCTCTAGTCTGTTACTTCAACTTACCTCAGAATGTCTTAAAGTCTGGTCCATCCTCATCATGAAATGACCTCGAACAACCTCGCCAGCCATCATTCGCCATCTCACATGGACAACGTCTCGGAGTCCTCATAGTCCCATAGCCTAGAGCTAGAACTAAATAAGGGTTTTGACAAGTCTGCAACAGATTTCTGGAAAGTCTGTGATAAAGATGCTGCCAACTGTACGACAGAAATCCAGATTGGAAGCGGCGGGCTGCCACGCAGAGCTTCATAACGGCAGAGGGAGGGCCAACATTCTATTCAATGCGATTGGCAGCACACGTCATTCAAAATACCGGTATCCAGTCAAAATATCTCCGTATTCTCCAAACACAAATACGGAGTCAAAATATGCCAAGATTTTCACGGATTCTTAAAAAGTCGGGAAATGGTCGAAATCTGGTCCGAATATGCCGCGTGTCATAAAAGATATCCAGTCAAAATATCTCCGGATTCAAGCCTATTTTGCCCAGTGCAAGGGAGTCAATTTTCCATCCACTCGTGTCCCGTACTACACCGTGGCCAATGCATTTCCNCCCGAGAGATCGTTCTTCTGTTGAGTTTCTTTGGTGGTGACGAGAGACATTTCAAAGTGAGCTTTCAAACGAACTCATGTTACTGGCACCGATAATGGCACCATGTGTGAGGCTTAAATTATCATTGTCAACAACTGGTGTGACCTGTTATTCACCATCCAGGGGCTTGGGGTGGCCAAGCGGCTGCCTGCATACCCTGGTAACAGGACAGTTTGGTGTGCAATAAATAACATTCCTTGGAGAAAAGTTGTCTGCTGAAGGCATTGAGCAAGATGCACCTGTCATGCGGGCCGAAGCCTATATAACCTGTAAAGTCACTTCCTTGGGACGCCTTCCACTTAAAAGCAGGTTGTGTTTTTGTGTGGCATGGGCACGCTGTGTTTTGCTGGAGGCTGTGCACTCTGAATGAGAGACACTGAACCCCTTCGTCGTTACTGGTCACCCTGTCTTGTGCAGTACCCACACACGGTTACTCTCTATCCAAGCCAGGGTAAGTGTTGGTCCTAGGGATAGGGTTGCCACATTTCAGTGGTAAAAAACCTAGACACATTGATGCGCGAGCACAAATGATTAATGATATGTGTGTATTTCAATGGGGTAATATGAAGCTGTGCATTATAAAAAATCGGGACAGTCCAGGAATTTACCCTGACAGACCATAAAAACCGGGACAATCCAGGAAAAACCTGGACGTGTGGCAACACTACCTAGGGACCATTCCATCAACGACGGTAACCCCAAATCCGAGCTCAAGTCGGTAAACTACGCTATTTTTAGACAGAGATCCGTTCCATCAGCCTTGCTAACCTGAAACTCAGCTGAGTTGCCACGGTAATTTATGCTCCAAGTCAAACCTGGGGACCATTCCATCAACGGCGGTAACCCCAAATCCGAGCTCAAGTCGGTAAACTACGCTATTTTTAGACAGAGATCCGTTCCATCAGCCTTGCTAACCTGAAACTCAGCTGAGTTGCCACGGTAATTTATGCTCAAGTCAAACCTGGGGACCATTCCATCAACGGCGGTAACCCCAAATCCGAGCTCAAGTTGGTAAACTAAGCTATTTTTAGACAGAGATCCGTTCCATCAGCCTTGCTAACCTGAAACTCAGCTGAGTTGCCACGGTAATTTATGCTCCAACGTTAGAGATGGGATTTATGGCTCTTTGACGGGATCCGGCTCATAGTAGCTCGTTCCTTTCAAAGACCCATTAAAAAAACTGGCTCTTTTTTAATTATTTATTCAGTGTTAAGAGTGTAACATTTTCACTCCACCTCAAGGTGATTTTGTTAAAATAACAACTGATTATTATCCTGCTACTAAAGACCGTTTTTGCCACTATTTAAGGCCAACAATTGTGTTTTTTCCCCAAATTGGATTACTTTGGTCGAGGTCACGTGCTTAAAATGAATGAAAAATGAACGAAATAACAGTCGAGTGGCTCCCCCAGCTGTGATCCGGTTCCCATCGTTCACTTCAGGGAGCCGTTATAAAAGAACCAGCTTGATCTAACGTTAACCTGGTAGCTCCCAGGTTTAATACCAGGCTAAATGAATCAGTGTTGCACAAAACATGAACCTGTAGGAAACAGCTGTCACAACGGGCACGTTCCGCTTGATTCCCGCCATCATTTTACGAGATCAAAGCGAACCAGTCACTCTATTTTAATAGTCTATGATGTGATAATAATGCCAGTAAAAACTACAATAGTTGCCATTGTCTTTCACTTCACGGGATTTCTGATAATCAACACATTTTAAAAAAAACATTTATAGTGTTGATTTACTAAGATCATATTGGACAATTCCTTCCCTGACATGGAAGACGTGAATGGCACAGTGGGCAGGTGCGCTGCGTAAGAAGTGGTCGTCCCGGGTTCAAGTCTTGCATGGCGACATGTTAGAAATGAAAACTTTATAACATACGTTTGCCTATTCTCTCCTTTGATGTCGCTTTGTGGCTGGCTTCATTTGCTGTCAAGCAATAGGTCTACCAATAGGCCTACCTTAAATGTCTAGGCTATTTTCAGCATAGGCAATAAAAAAAACGTCTTCACAACCACCTTGCAGATGCCTACGCTTGGAGTTTGCATTGCAATGATTCAATTATCTCTGCGTTTACCTAGTCTATGCCTTTTATCATAAAAGAAATTCTTCTGAAAGATAAAATTAAAACGCCTTAGATGATGCAAGCATCTTATTTTTGCGCATTGAAATGATGGCAGTCGAGGTTCGGACGAGACTCTCCCTTGGATAATTGAGTTATGATCTGTCATTACGCATGGTGGGGATTGAACGCTGGTCTCTCATTCATAGTGCAGTTGCGTTACCGCTCACCTACAGGTGGTCGCCTAATACCTTTGATAAAGACTTGATTTGACAAGGTATGCTCGAGTCTACAACATGATCGCATTTTCGACAATCGTCGATATGGACTTCCCATGTACAACGTGCACGAGCGCAACGCCAGCTTTGATGAGCGCGGCTGAAGTGAAACTAGCCAAGACGCAGCTGATCCTCAGTGGTGGAACGGCGTCTGCCTCAAGTTTAAGCTGCTGTTAGTTGAAACTCTGCTTTTGCGCGTAAGCGCCGCTGAATTCAGCGCCAATGATGGAATGGTCCCCTGGTAGCTCCCAGGTTTAACATCAGGCTAAATAAGGTGCTGTTTCCACGTAGCAGGATATTTTTTTAGCAGGGTATTTTTTTCTCCTGCTACGTGGAAACGCAACATGTGGATAAAAAAAATCCTCCATTGTAACAAATGCGTTTCAGACCCCTAAACAGGATATTTTTTTTCTCCTGCACCTGGATTTTTAAATATCTGCTAAGTGGAAACGGAAGGCCAAAACCAATGCAAAACCAAAACAAGCAGGAGAAAAAAGTATCCACATATAAAAATATCCAGCTACATGGAAACGGCACCTTAATCAGTGTTTCAAAGGATTTCAACCTGCAGGAAACTGTTGAAACCACAACCGGACCGTTCCACATTTTCCCGCCAGCATTTTGCGAGATCAAAGCGAACCAGTGCATGAGGTGGTAATGCCTGTTAAAACTCCAATCATTACCATTGTTTTTCATTTTGGGGGATTTTGTGATAATAAGCACATTTTTAGAAAACGTTTATTGTCTTGATAATAAGATCAGTTCAAGCAATTCTTGTCACAGAGAAGATGGTGTAGGTGGCACAGTGGAGTTACGTGGCGCTATTCCGACATGTCGCTATTCCGACGTCTATTGTCGGAATACCGACACGTTTTCCACCGTCCGCCGCTATTCCTACATGCCGCTATTCCGACAACCTTAACCCTAACCCTAACCCTAACCCCTAAAAAGTGTCGGAATAGCGGCATGTCGGAATAGCGATTGCCCCCCGCACAGTGGGTAGGTGCGCTGCACAATATGTGAGCGCGCCGGGTTCAAATCTGGCGACTGGCGACATGTTATAGGCTAAAAATGAAATCTTCAAACATTTGCCTATTCTCTCATTTGATGTCTCTTTAAGTGGCTGGCTTCATTCTCAACCAAGCAATACACCTATGTAGACATTTACACTCTACAGGTAAAAAGTCCTCAAAGTCGCCGACGGTTAGTTTTTGCATTGCAATGATTCAGCAAATGCTTTCTTCCTAGGCCTACGTGTTACCTATGCTTTGTTTCATCCTAAAACAAATTCTTCTGAAAGATACAATAAAACACTTATGAAAGCATTTATATTTTTAAGCTGTGAAATGACAATCAATGTCTGACAAAGCTCCTTTGAAGATTGCATTAACGTCATTGCGCACGGTGGGAATCGAACACGGGCCTCTCAATTAGGAAGCAGCTGCATTACCGATGACCCACTAATTCTCACATCGCCTCTGTGACAAAAACTCGATTTGACAACGCATGCCCGACTCCCCAACATGATCGCTTTTTCGACAATCCTTAATATGGACTTCCCCTGTACAACGTGCACGAGCGCAACGACAGCTTTGATAAGCGCAGCTGAAGTCAACCTAGCCAAGGCGCAGCTGATCTTCACTGATGGAACGGCTTCTGCCTCAAGTTTAAGCTGCCGTTAGTTGCAACTCGGCTTTTGCACGTAAGCGCCGCTGAATTCAGCGCCAATGATGGAATGGTCCCCTGGTCACGTAAACAGGCACCGCCTTTGTGTTTCTAGCCAATTAACCTGACCGCATACCTGTATGTATCCTGTGTGACGGAGATCTGATGGTGCCGTGCACAAACTAAGCGGCGTCACAGTGGGTTTACATACAGTGTTGAATCTCGCCCTCCAACCCGTGCCTGCAGTTCACCTAGGGAGCGCTGTCGAGACAGCAGAGCTCATAAGGCTGGCGCTAATAACTTGACATTGTGCTCGCTGTCGGCTGAAACTTGACAATATTACTGTAACTTCTGAGAAACCAATGTGGATTTCAATTAAATGTACAATAACCTGGGAGTTATGTCCTTCTGATTTCCTACAGCTTTGGCATTTATGAGTCAGGCTCCGCTAGCATCTTGCTAACAAAATTGCTTTACGGCCGTCGTGATCACAGCAATGCAGCCGGCCAACCAATCCAAACGCAGTGTGTGAAGCCACTCGTGATGTCATATTGACAATAAAGTCGTATTTTACAAAGATCCAGCGAGTTTAAACATTCAAACTAAGTGCTGTTTGAAAGGATAATCTATCCTGCCTTTTGGAAAAATAAATTGAAACGATGATACCAATTCTCTCCCAAAGCAATGGCAGCATCGTGGTTAAGCTCCATGGGACCCCATTCATTTCAACAGCCTCTGCGCTCCTTGGCGCTCCTCTGCGCTGTCTGGATGGCGCCACTTAGTGGACAGTACCACCCGGAAAAAGTTGCGAGATTCCTCTCTCGTACTACCCATAAACACTCTCTGGGGGCGTTAAGGTGGGTAGGCCCAGGGACGCTGACAAGGTGGGACAAAGGGGTCAGTTGTCCCCGGCGCAGGGAGATGGGGGTCCCTTTCAGATGACTTTGTCCTGGGCCCAGCCAAAGCTGTCAGCGGCCCTGGGTAGGCCTATGATAACTTAACGCACCCTCGTCAATGTTTCCTCCCTGTCACGTAAATGACCTGTAGCTTCTGTTCACTTGTAGTTTCAATCTGCGTCCTCCAGGGACAAAGCGTTGCGTGCCTATCCACTCTGGGGGCGGTGGTAGCTCAGGTGGTAGAGGAGCCGTTCAACAACCCAAAGGTTGCCGGTTCAAGCCCCGCTCGGCCTGACTCCAGCGTTGTGTCCTTGAGCAAGATACTTAACCCCAAGTTGCTCCTGGTGGCAGGGTGGTAACCTACGTGGCAGCCACGGCCATCTGTGTGTGAATGGGTGAATGTGAGGCATGCAATGTAATGTAAAATGTTCATGCGCTTGGAGTGCTCGAAGGAGTGGGAAAGCGCTATATAAATGCAGTCCATTTGCCATCTTGCCAGTTGCCGTCTTGCCAGCAGAAGAGTGTTGCCAGATTGGGCGGTTACCCACCCAATTTGGCTGTTTGGGTTAGCCGTCTGTGGGTAAAAACGGGAAAAATAGTCCATTTGCCGCTTTTTTTCTGCAGTTTTATGCCCATATACCAATGCAATATGTTGAAATTGGGTGGAATTTAGTGGTTCCAGTCGGTTTTTGAGCACCTTTTTGGCGGGTTTTGATCAGACACATCTGGCAACACTGCAGGAGAAGAACATTTTTTTATGTTTTATTTATTTTCCTTTTGTTATTTTCCTTTAGTTGCGGTGTGTGTCTGGCTTTGTGTCCACGCTGAGGGTCGTAGCCACTGGCCTTGCTGCCTGCGCAGGTGCTTAGGACGCCTATTCATTTGTTTGCTTCTTTGTTTGTCTGCACTCTCACGTCAACTCTTCTGCAGGTGTGAAGCGCTGGGTGGCTGCGACCACATTCCCTAAAACGCCACTGGTTTGTTTGTGTGCAGTGCTTATTATTTATTTGATTTTCTTTTGGGGGTGTTTAAACTCCCTGTCAAGTGGTCACGCAAAAGGGCATTACCCGTATAGTGAGATGTGTCGTTCATGTCCCTCAGAGACCCCACGTAACCTCTAGTTATTGTTCCTCTCGAGAACATACACCAGCATGGCCTGGCTCTTGCCCGATAGTAGAGCGGCTACAGGGAAAATCGTGCAAATTATGATACAAGCGTGAAATTCGGCAGGTATGTGCTCGAGACCCATTCTATCAAATCTACCCGATTGGCCACTTGAAATGGCGGCCATTTTCCAAGATGGCCGCCAAAAAAGACCCCAGAAATTGATTTATTGCATAGAATTGACCTAGAAAATTATGATACAAGCATGAAATTCAACATGTATGTGCTTGAGACCAATACGATCAAATCTACCTGATTGGCCACTTGAAATGGCGGCCATTTTCCAAGATGGCCGTAAAAAAAGACCTCAGAAATTGATTTGTTGCACAGAATTGAGAAAGGAAATTATGATACAACCAAGAAATTTGACCATGTGCTTAAGACCAACACAATACATTCTAAGGGATTTCCCAGTTTAAATGACTGCCATTTTCCAAGATGGCTGACAAAAAATACCATAGAAATGGATTTGTTGCACAGGATTGATCAAGCAAGTTATTATACAAGCATCAATTTAGGCATGAATGTGCAAAAAAACCAACAGTTCCATCAAATTTACCTGACTCCACACTTGAAATGGAAGCCATTTTACAATATGGCTGCTAAAACACTGAATTTAGCCCAGAAGTGAGCAAGAAAATGATGATACAAGTATGTAAATTTGTGTGTTTGTGCTTAAGAGCAATATAATCAAATCCCCCTCATTTGCAACTTGAAAATGTAACATGGCAGCCATTT